>NC_067134.1:24275722-24576321 GCF_021347895.1 Acanthochromis polyacanthus | reverse complement strand
TTCAGGTTGCATATTTGCGAAAATTGTTCATAAAACTCAAAGGGCGTGGCCATGGCGGGCAGCTGAAGTTTAATGTTACGCCATGAAGCAGGACGTCTTGTGTAAATCCCCTGTACACGCTGCAATCCGCCTCAAACTTTACATGTTTGATCAGAGTCCAGTCCTGATGAGTTTCATAGACCAACATACAGTCACAGAGATAGCGCCACCTGGTGGATGGACACAAAGTGCTGCATAAATAGCCTGTACATGCTCAAATCTGCCTGAAATTTGACCTGTGTGCTCAAAATCCAGCCTTTGTGACATTCATGGGCCTAAATACACTCTCAGTCGTAGCTTTGCCTGGTGGAGCAGCCCGATCTCACGAGGATTCGTGAAACTGTCACGTAAATTTTTGTTTCGGCTTCGTGCACACCAACACGATTTCGTCATGTTTTTCGTGCCGCTCACCACGAAATGCACACCAATGTATTTTAAACGGCGGACTTTTCGTGCCACTCAGAACGTATTTCAAAAGAATGTGTATATTATATTTTTAATTTAAAACCGCGGCGAATCCAACGCTATATTTTGCATGACATCGTCCCTAAACATAACCCTAACCATAACCTACCATAACCATAACCTAACCATAAGCCGGTGGTACACTTACCAATTTGCATAGGAATTTCAAGAATGTCCGGCGGCCGGCGGCCGCAAACGCGATCACACAAGCAGTATACGCCGATGGACAGCTTAGATCGTCATGAATCCGCCGGTATAAACCACTTTCAGATGTGTTACCACAGCGAAAAACATTTCGTGGTGAGCGGCACGAAAAACATGACGAAATCGTGTTGGTGCGCACGAAACCGAAACTAAAACTTACGTGACAGTTTCACGAATCCCCGTGAGACCGGGTTGGGTGGAGATGCTTGGGGTCGCCGACCAGGAAGTATGCGAGGACCCGTTCAACGCTGCTCGCAGCTTTAATTATTATTATTATTATTATTATTATTTGTCTCTCAGAACAACTGCATTTTTGAGGGCC
Organism: Acanthochromis polyacanthus; assembly: GCF_021347895.1. NCBI lineage: Eukaryota > Metazoa > Chordata > Actinopteri > Pomacentridae > Acanthochromis > Acanthochromis polyacanthus. The sequence goes on along the minus strand of NC_067134.1, from coordinate 24,575,291 downwards.
TAAACATGCTCGAAAAGTCATGAAAATTTGCACACACATCAGAACTGGTGAAAAATTTCATATTTTTTAGGGCATGTGGAGGTGTGTGGCAAAATGGCTCCATAGCGCCCCCTACAAAATTTTAAAAAGTGGTATTAGGCCAACTCGGAGGGAATTTGGCCGAGAGCTAAAAATTTGGGAGGCATATGCAGCACATCAGGAAACACAAAAAAGTCAATCACAGCCATGCTCTACACCCAACAGGAAGTGCGCCATCATGCGTTAACTGTACAAAATCTGTGATGAACTCCTCCTAGGGGAAAAGTCTGAGCGATCTGAAATTTTGCCAGTACATACAGCAGACCTTCCTGAGAAAAAGTTATCAAAATCTTCCTCCATAGTTAAAGGGTGTGGTCGTGGCGGCCTGTCGAAATTTGATCCTTCGCCATGAAACAGGAAATGCTGTCTAACTCTCCTGAACATGCTCCCATCTGAATGAAACTTTACGTGTATGATCACAGACCTGCCTCGATGACATCCATACAGCAAGATTCATTCACAGTCACAGCGCCACCTTGTGGTATCAAGAATTTGACATTTTTTAGACTTTCATGTACTATTCTTAGCCTGTTGCTCAGATTCACCTCAGATGTTGTGACATAAGCCTGAACACACTGATGATGAAGCACAGAAAAAATGGTGACGTGTGATGAAAAGGCGTGTCTGTGGCGGGACGGCAAAGTTTGATGTTTCGCCATGAAAATTGAAGTGTTCATATCTCAGCTGCAAAGGATCCTATCTGCCCCAAACTTCATGTGCTGGACACCAGAACCAGTTTGAGGACATCCACACTGAAAAATTTAGAAAAAGTCATAGCGCCACCTCTTGGTAACAAGCAGTTTAGAAATTACATTTGCACACATCATTGCTCCAAACTTTGTCATATCATTCTGAAAATTGGTCAGCTGATTCTTCACCCCCAGACAATACCACAGTGTGAAGATTTTGATATTTGATGAAATGCTGTTGCCGTGGCAACGCGTTGTTTTTGTGACAAACAAAGTACTTTTTGACAGGCTTAGAATGTTCAACAGCTCACCAAAATTTACACACACATCACAGTCGTCTCAAGGAATAACACTGTATGCATCTCTGCAGGGCATGTGCTATAGCGCCCCCTGCAGTATGTTTAATAAACAGCCCCGGCAGCATGTTTCACCTACATCCACAAACTTTGGGAGGCCTATAGAGCACACCAGGACACACAAAAAAGCCTCTTGGAGCCATCCCCTAAACTCAACAGGAAGTCCGCCATTTTGAATTAAGTGGATAAAATTTCTGTATTTCTTTCATTTTTGAGAGCGAACTCCTCCTCGGGGTTAAGGTCTAGAGAGCTGAAATTTTGCCAGGATATACAACACGATGTTATGATCAAACGTTATCAAAGGATTCTTGCAGAGTCAAAGGGTGTGGACATGGCGACCTCCAGAATTTTGATGGTTCGCCATGAAACATCAAGTGCTACCTAACTATCCTCTGCATGCTCCAATCTACCTCAGACCTCACATGATTAAACACAGTCCTGTCCTGATCACATTTATTGGCTAAAATACATTCACAGCATCTACCATAGCGCCCCCTAAAAGAATTTAAAAAATAGCCTCCACACAGACTTTCACCTATGGCTATGAAATTTGGCAAGCAAATGTAGCATGTCAGTGCAAACAAAAAAGTCTCTTGGAGTCATTCTCTAAACCCAACAGGAAGTCCGCCATTTTGAATTAAATGTCAGATTTTTGGTGTTTTTGGTGATTTTCAACAATTCATTTCTCACAGGCAATAACTCCAAAGCACCTGAATTTGGGACAATATATAAAACACGCCTTCAGGTTGCATATTTGTGAAAATTGTTCACAAAACTCAAAGGGTGTGGCCATGGTGGCCAACTGAAGATTAATGTTATGCCATGAAGCAGATGTCCTTAGTAAATCCCCTGTACATGCTGCAATCTGCCTCAGACTTTACATGTGTGATCAGAGTCCAGTCCTGATTAGTTTCATAGACCAATTCCCAGTCACAGAGATAGCGCCACCTGGTGGATGGACAGAAAGTGCTGCATAAATAGCCCGTACATGCTCCAATCTGCCTGAAATTTGAGCTGAGTGCTCAGAATCCAGCCCTCACATTCATGGGCCTAAATACACTCTCAGTCACAGCGTTGCCTGGTGGACATGCTTGGGGTCGCCGACCAGCAAGGATGCGAGGACCCGTCCAACGCTGCTCGCAGCTTTAATTATTATTATTATTATTATTATTATTATTATTCTGCCAAAACAACTGCATTTTTCAGGGCCTGAACATGCTCGAAAAGACATGAAAATTTGCACACACATCAGAACTGGCGAAAAATTTCATATTTTTTAGGGCATGTGGAGGTGTGTGGCAAAATGGCTCCATAGCGCCCCCTACAAAATTTTAAAAAGTGGTATTAGGCCAACTCGGAGGGAATTTGGCCGAGAGCTAAAAAATTTGGGAGGCATATGCAGCACATCAGGAAACACAAAAAAGTCAATCACAGCCATGCTCTACACCCAACAGAAAGTGCGCCATCATGCGTTAACTGTACAAAATCTATGATGAACTCCTCCTCGGAGAAAAGTCTGAGCGATCTGAAATTTTGCCAGTACATACAGCAGACCTTCCTGAGAAAAAGTTATCAAAATCTTCCTCCATAATTAAAGGGTGTGGTCGTGGCGGCCTGTCGAAATTTGATATTTCAACATGAAACAGGAAATGCTGTCTAACTCTCCTGAACATGCTCCGATCTGAATGAAACTTTACATGTATGATCACAGACCTGCCTCGATGACATCCATACAGCAAGATTCATTCACAGTAACAGCGCCACCTTGTGGTATCAAGAATTTGACATTTTTTACACTTTCATGTTCTATTCTTAGCCTGTTGCTCAGATTCACCTCAGATGTTGTGACATAAGCCTGAACACATTGATGATGAAGCACAGAAAAAATGGTGACGTGTGATGAAAAGGCGTGTCTGTGGCGGGACGGCAAAGTTTGATGTTTCGCCATGAAAATTGAAGTGTTCATATCTCAGCTGGAAAGGATCCTATCTGCCCCAAACTTCATGTGCTGGACACCAGAACCAGTTTGAGGACATCCACACTGAAAAATTTAGAAAAAGTCATAGCGCCACCTCTTGGTAACCAGCAGTTTAGAAATTACATTTGCACACATCACAGCTCCAAACTTTGTCATATCATTTTGAAAATTGGTCAGCTGATTCTTCACCCCAGACAATACCACAGTGTGAAGATTTTGATATTTGATGAAATGCTGTTGCCGTGGCAACGCGTTGTTTTTGTGACAAACAAAGTACTTTTTGACAGGCTTAGAATGTTCAACAGCTCACCAAAATTTACACACACATCACAGTCGTCTCAAGGAATAACACTGTATGCATCTCTGCAGGGCATGTGCTATAGCGCCCCCTGCAGTATGTTTAATAAACAGCCCCGGCAGCATGTTTCACCTACATCCACAAAATTTGGGAGGCCTATCGAGCACACCAGGACACACAAAAAAGCCTCTTGGAGCCATCCCCTAAACTCAACAGGAAGTCCGCCATTTTGAATTAAGTGGATAAATTTCTGTATTTTTTTCATTTTTGAGAGCGAACTCCTCCTCGGGGTTAAGGTCTGGAGAGCTGAAATTTTACCAGGATATACAACACGATGTTATGATCAAAAGTTATTAAAAGATTCTTGCAGAGTCAAAGGGTGTGGACATGGCGACCTCCAGAATTTTGATGGTTCGCCATGAAATATTAAGTGCTCCCTAACTATCCTCTGCATGCTCCAATCTACCTCAGACCTCACATGATTAAACACAGTCCTGTCCTGATCACATTTACAGGCCAAAATACATTCAAAGCATGTACCATAGCGCCCCCTAAAGCATTTAAAAATCGCCTCCACACAGACTTTCACCTATGACTATGACATTTGGCCTGCATATGCAGCACGTCAGTACAAACAAAAAAGTCTCTTGGAGTCATTCTCTAAACACAACAGAAAGTCAGCCATTTTTAATTAAATGTCAGATTTTTGGTGTTTTTGGTCATTTTCAACAATTCATTTGTCACTGGCAATAACTCCAAAACACCTGAAATTGGGACAATATATACTACACGCCTTCAGGTTGAGTATTTGTGAAAATTGTTCACAAAACTCAAAGGGCGTGACCATGGCGGCCAACTGAACTACAATGTTATGCCATGAAGCAGGACGTCTTGTGTAAATCCCCTGTACATGCTGTAATCTACCTCAAACTTTACATGTTTGATCAGAGACCGGTCCTTATGAGTTTCATAGACCAACATACAGTCACAGAGATAGCGCCACCTGGTGGATGGACACAAAGTGCTGCATAAATAGCCTGTACATGCTCCAATCTGCCTGAAATTTGACCTGCGTGCTCAGAATCCAGACTTTGTGACATTCGTGGGCCTAAATATACTCTCAGTCAAAGCATTGCCTGGTGGACATGCTTGGGGTCGCCGACCAGCAAGGATGCGAGGACCCGTTCAACGCTGCTCGCAGCTTTAATTATTATTCTTATTATTATTTGTCTCTCAGAACAATTGCATTTTTGAGGGCCTAAACATGCTCAAAAACTCATGAAAATTTGTACACACATCAGGACTGGTGAAAAATTTCATATTTTAAAGGAATTGTAGAGGTGTGTGGCAAAATGGCTCCATAGCGCCCCCTACACTTTCCCACGGCCATCATGTTTCACCTACAGCTACCAAATTTGGTACACATATGCAGCACATCAGACTGAACAAAAAGTCAGTGACAGCCATATTCCAAACCCAACAGGAAGTGAGCTGTTTTACGTTGAATGTCAGATTTTGCCCATTTTTCATTTTTTTCCAGAGCGAACTCCAATTCACTTCAAATTCGAACAGTACATACAGCAGGCCTTAATGAGAAAAAGTTATTAAAATCTTTTTCAAAAGTCAAAGGGCGTGTCCGTGGTGTAGTCAACATCCAGCTTCAAGAGGCCCCAGACATTCCACAGGAACATCATCTCACAGGAAAAACAAAATTCTCTCCTCTCAGAAAGCTTAAACAAACAAACTAAGAGCCCCAAAGTGGATTTTTATGGCTTCAGAGACATCTGCACCTTTCACCAAAAGCCTCGTAAAATTCATTTACGGTGACCTGTGATCTGACTAGGAGAAAACCCCCCTTTTTCAGACTCTCACATGGATTGTTGTATTTGCATGTTTTCTTGTATTCCTACCTTCACGAAAGACACTAAGACCCCTTGCAGAGAAGTGGAAGGGGACACAAATGTTTCACACCTTCCTAAATTTGCATCTAAAGGACTGTTTATTCCCTTTTGGTTCCTATCCTTTGATTAACTGAACTCATCTTCACAGACGCCATGCAGCCTCCCTCCCTCACGATCAGATACTGAGAGTCATAAATATCTAAGGACCTTTCCGTCACCCCGGGAGGGCTGCAGAAAGACACTCAGTCTGTTTGATGCCAATAAGGACTCTCTTTCTAAAAATCGTGCTTCTGAAATTTTGTTTGTGATTTTGAAGATATCAAAGTTGAAATAATAATTTGTTATACATGTTAGTCCAACTCCGACGTCTCTAGCATATTTCTGTCCTGAGATGTTAATTCTGAAAGTTTATTGTCTGCCTAACCCATTTCTTCCACAGTTCAACATTGCCCCCTATTGACGTCGGAATGCCATGACATTATCAAGGATTTCACTGAAATTAATCATAAAATTGTGTTTTATACAGGTCGAAAAGAGTTGGAAATTGTTTCTTTACCTCCTTATGTACACCATGTTGTCTTATGTACACTGTGACCCACATAATCATTAGATAGAGTACACAAACCTATGATTAAACAAATAACTCACATATTTTTAGTAGCTAGAATGTTCTATCGTGTTATACACTTTGGTTGTGTTAAAAGTAGTGTCCTGGATTATGACAGAGTAAACAGATCGTTTTGTTTGCGCGCTTTAATATTTTTAATTCACTATCTGATCGGCTCTAATCTCCCATCCGGAGCCCACAGGGAGGGGGACCCCCAGAGTGTCAGACTCGCGCCTAAACTCCTAGGTACCCTCCTCCTCTAGCCAAAACTATAAGAAGCTTCACGTTTCTTTGTTCGCCCTCTTCCTCTTTTTCGCCTTGTTCGACCCTTACGATCTTAAACTACACTAAGCGAATCTTCCTTTTTCTTTAGGCGCGCCCTGTTTGTTCTTTTTCCACTTTCCAAACTTCGCGGTTATAGAGGCTGGCACTCTATTAGCCACAACTTCTTATTCAATTTTTCTTTTTGTTCAGAATAGATATTTTTGCTCATCTCCAACAACCAGATCTACAATTTTGTTTTATTTACGATTTAATTTTGATAGGAACCAATTCGATTCTGTTCCGTCGCTTTTATCATTCCCCGCTGAAGAGTTCCAGTCTGTTCGGCCCTCACCTATACCTGACCGGCAGAAATAGAACGTGAGCCTTCAGCCTCCAAATAATTATTTTTGACAAAATCAACCCAGAAGGACGCCGGCTGTTTCAGCCCTCGCCACCGCCAGCTGACCACCAGACGAACCGGGTCAAGCCAGACCCCTAGGACACGCGAGGTTCGAAGTAGACAGGACGACGAAGCGTTGCCATAGCAGCCAAACAGCGCAGCTCCCGAGCCGACTCTCGAACTCAACGAGGGCCGTTGCCACAGCAACCCGTCCCAGTCTCTGAGCTTCGTGTGATCCCTCTTCTCCAACGCAAAGTAAGACCAGCTGACGTGTGATCTAAACTAATGGTTGATGTCAAAAATAATAGCTTGATTTAATATTAATCACTCCGTTTGATCACTTACCGTCGTTCATATTCTAAATTGTTAAACTCCTCGATATTTGTTTTTCACGGTCTGATTACTCAGTGCCATAATCTCAGATTAGAAATGCAAACATAAATAATCTACACACACACACACACACACCCTCACCTACACCACACACATACACCCACAGCATTTATTCATTCCATATTTGTCACTGTATTAATTCCTGTGTTTATCATTATATTGGTTAATAAATATCTTTCATTTAGACCAAAATTACAGTCTCTTTTACGTTCATGTGTGTTGACTGGGGTCAATGTTTTTTCGAGGATTCTCGACATTCAGATATTAGACTGACTAACTAATCAAATTTTTCAATCCATTAATAATATTTTTATTAAGATTGATTAATAATTTCCCGGTAGATTCAACTCCGGGTGGTGCCCCGATTACGGTAATAAAATATCAACGAGTGCAGACTTATTAAATTAACGTTTAATAAGGCAATATTGCTACATATTTTGGTACGCCCGTGTGAGGCGAAAAAGAATACCCTGTCCTCACATCTGAACGTTAAATTGAACTGTAACTCTTCATTCACATCTACTCCTGATTCATTACCATCGAGTGTGAGCATAATGTCTTTTCTTTGAGCTATATTGTGCATATTTCTGTGCACGAAACTGTTTCTATTCGCTTGAGATTCATATCGTTGCTAAACGTTGCTAAATCGTCTCTCTGTGCTCTGAACGTTCCCTGCCGTGGAACGCCGTTTGACAAGTCACGTGTCAAAACAAATAGCACGTGGAAGCTGCAGTAAGCTGTGTTTTATTATTATTATTACGAAATACGCCGCCGCGCGTAACTTTTTGATTAACCTAATCATCGTGTTGGATCAGAATCTTATGAAAACTGTTAGGATTAGCCTTGAGCTGTTTGTGGAAAGCTGGTTTACCAGTGTGTTGCTAGAGATGCCGCCGTGCGTGAGTTTTGAATAATTTAGCCATCGTGCTGTATCTGAATCTTATTAAAATTGCTTGATTAGCTCCCTGAGCTGTTTTTGGAAAGCTTTGTTCTCGTGGTACCATTTAGTTTCCTGGGACGCCGCTGTGCGTGTTGCTAAGTAGCTTAGCCATTTGTGCTTGATTAGCCTTTGAGCTATAATAGAATTTGTCGACTTGAATTTATGATTATAAGGCCTTCTGGTAAAAGACGATTTGCCTGCTGAAGCTCCAGAAGTTGTTATTTTGCCCTGAATAAGGTTGAACCATATTGTGATGAATCCGAATCGTTTGATCTATTCAGAAACCGGATTGTACTCGGCTTAGCTAACCGAGTGGACAACCGGCTGCTTTGATTTAGCGTCTCTGTGTCTCATTCCTGACACACATTCAGTGCTTAGTGAAACGGAATCTAAGCTGGTTTAAAATTCGTGATTGACGCTTGGGACACACTGTGTCATTTTATTGAGAGCCGCCGTGCTACTCTGTCGTTAGCCGCCGAGCTAACTAGCGTTAGCCGCCTTGGACCGGCAGCCCCAGTCCATAATATCGGGGATACCCCCGCTGGCCACAAACAACAACAAAGCAAGTGGCACCATCTGCTGGCTGTTTTGAGTTATTGCATTTAAAGCTGAATTTTTTTTTTCCTCCATTGATTGCTGCATGTTTGTCTGAATACTAATGCATGCACATGAGAGCTCATAAATAGCGATTAAAACGCATTTTGATTGAAAAGCATAACTGACTTTGAATATACAACTGAGCTGTTGTAATTAACTCCTATTATTAACGATTTTCAGAATTTATTCAACTATTGTTGGCCCACTGTTTGAGGAAATCCTCTTTGTTTTAATCCTATTTAGCCAACTATTGAAAGAAAACAAAACAAAACAAAAGAAAGCCTTATTAAATTTTAGTTCTACTTGACTCACTTTTGGAAATCTTATTTTTGAATTTTATTCTACCTCACCTATTATTATTGAAAAAAAAATCATTAAATCTTTTTCAATTACAATTCACTTATCATTTGAAAAAAAAAACATTTTTATTCTCTTTTGTTTTAATTATATTCAACCCTATCGGGAAAAATTAATCTCTTTCTTACATTCCTTTCTTAATTCTACTTCACGTATTATTGGAAAAAATTTATTGTCTTTTGACTAAATTCTGTTCAATCCTATCAGAACTTCATTTGTTTTATTAAAATTTTAATTCTACCTTACCTACCATTGAAAAAGTAAATAAAAATAATTTGAATTCTACTCAACCCACTCTTGAAAAGAAAAAAAGATTTTTAATTTTCTAATTCTATTTAAACCACTTGTTAAGAAAAAAACAAAACAAAAACAAACAACCTTTTTAAAGTTTCTGTCACCTACTATTAAAAATAATAACAATAATCTTATTGCTCTTTTTATTCTACTTTGCCTACTATTGGAATTTTATTTTTTTTTATTAATTTTTTTCAAGTCTATTTTACTTGCTATTGAAAAAAAAACAATACAATAATAAAAATTTAATGCTATTTTAACCCTATTTGACTTTAAGAGTTTCTCACCATTTACTCATCACTTGAACACAAGTCAAGTGAATTGTTTTAGTGCATCAACTAATCAGTTGGATATCTTTAAGCAAACATTTAATGTGCATGACAAAGCTTGCAACTTAATGTTTATTTTTGAATCGTTTTGTGGTTTTTCTCTCTTTGTTCAAGTTAAGGTTGCATCCAAAGCTGAACGCTTTTAACTAACCTTAAGGCTTAATTAAATTTTCCTTCACCTAGGGCAATTACAGCTGATAAATACATCAAGCTTGCTAATCCTGCACGGTGAAACAAATCATTTAATTTTGACAAAAATACACAGGTTCAGGCTTGTCACTGAATCACTTAAAGCTTTGATAACAACTAACTTGCATGTAAATAATTCCACTTGTTATTGTTCTTTCTCTTTTATTATCTAATTCCACATTTTAATTTTTGATTTTGCAATTTTTTTTCAATTTTTCCTTTGGGGAAAAATTTTCCTGCTCATTCCTTAAACAACCTACTTGGTGTTTAAGTTGTTTTGTTGTTGTTCTATAAATTTATCGTTCTTAAACATGTCTAAGGACACATCTGCCCACGCAGACCCTACAATGAATTTAGATGTTGCGTTAGCGGGCTTGACTGATGACTTGCTACCTGGATACATGGACAAAGTCCAGGACGCCGATTCTACTGCACTTGAGAACGCTATGGCCGGTCTCATAAGTGAGGCAATTACCAAACCACCCAAAGACAAGGCTTTAGCCAAGCTCTTGGGGAGCATGGCTGCAATACTGTCAGCACAACTACGAAATTCCTACACAGTTATAAAAGCTCGCAATACAGAAATACAAAAACTCAAACAAGAACTTCAAGTCAGTGCACGGGTTCACACACGTGTAGCAGAGCTAGAAAACCAAATCATACAACTTAAAAGTGACAAAGCTGAGTCAGACAACCAAGAAATACGCCAATTGAAAAAGAACAATGATGACTTGCAGGAAACCATTCATATTCAAAATACCCAGCTGCACGCTGCAAGAGAACAGCTGGAAGAGTCCGACAGGGGCTATGCAAAAGCCAAAGACCTGCTTAACAAAGCTTTGGGTGAAATCCAAGACTTGAGAGAGCAAGTCAAAACATACAGTGAACACCAACAGTCTGATCGCATGTACATTGAAGACCTTGAACAACAACTACAGGACGATAGGGCCAAAATTAGAGCTCTACAGGACATCCAAAAAGTCAAAGTAGAAGAGATAGCTGAGATGGAAAGTGTACTAGAACAGTCGTTAGCATTAGACCGACCTAGTCGAACACGCTCCATGAAAGACCCCACAACAAGGAGGGGATTTGGCTCGCCTCCTCGCGAAACTCAGGGGGGACCTCCTCCGTCCACTTCTCGGGCGTCTACGCCGGAACCTGCTACCCGCCAAAGAGATGTCAGGACACCCCCTGACCAGGCTGAACCTATCTCGCTTCCTCGGTCTTCCGGGCCCTCGGGTATTCAGTCTTCCCGGGCACCCATGAACCGTGATTTCGATAAGATGGCCCGGCACATTCCTCGCTTTGAACCAAATCTTGGTGGCTCAAACGACACCCGCACCTACTTAAACGATCTCGACTTCCACTTGCGGAGATTTCCAGATGCCTCAGTAGAGGACAAAATTTATCTGATAAAGATAACATCAAGTCGTGATGTCAGCAGCTTTATCGAGCGCCAACCCGCTTCCGTTAGAGCTGACTATGACGTGCTCTGTCAGGCCCTAGAAGTCGAGTTCAGCGACTGCCTGTCACAGACTGGCCTGACAGCTGCACTTGGGATCAAGCAGGGTCGTTCAGAGCCACCCCCACAATATTACCACAGGCTACGTATAGCCTATTTCGGGTCCCGTAATGAACCAGAAATAGAGGAAGACTTGAATTTCAAATCTCTTTTTGTCCAGAACCTCCACCCTACCACCAGTCATCACCTTGGTGTTTCCGCATGCCCCCGCACCTTAAGTAGTCGACAACTACGTGAGTTGGCAAATAAAGGATACGCTAGGCAGAGACAGAGCCAGTCCAGGTCGACGGATTCAAGCGCCGTCATGAAGGTGACCCAACCGTTACCACTAGAGTTGGAAGGAGCTCCAGTCAGTGAGTCACAAGGGCCAACCACTCAGGCGCCCCACACTGACCGACCAAAGTCATCACCAAAATGGTCCTCTCCTCCAGGACGTCAGCAGAAGTCCAGACCTGCCAAACCCTCTTGGCCTGGCAAAAAACCAGGACCACATGAGACCGACTTTCAACCAGGCTTCTTCAGACACCCGCCGGGGGTGGTCTCCACGCCACTCACAAGGGTGGTGGCCTAACCAATATGACCGACCTAACCATTATGATCGGTCTGACCATCGTGGTCCACCCCGCAATAATGACTTCCACCGATATGATAAAGGCCACAAAACCGAACCAAAAGATGACAACAACAACACCGGTAAGTCTACTGCCCTCTCCCAAGAAGACTTGGAGGCAATTAAGCAACTGGTTCGTGAACTACAGAGCGGAAAGCGGAAAGACAAACAAGGTAAGGCAGATCTATTCTCGGTGGCATCCATGGTTCCTAACGCAGGTCCTACGGGCGTCTCCTCCGACCAATCGGCTCCGATTGAAGAAGACCTCTATCAAGGACCCCCTGAACCTATGGCAAACACCGAAGACCAAAACAACTCGGTTGACCACTCTAACCAGGAAGGTGACATCGGTAAACCTTCCAGTGAAGTCTTGGTGGTCCAGCTAGATACCACCGACGAACACTTCAGAGAAGACACGGCTACCATCCAGGTTAAACCTCCAGTCCAACAGTTCCTTGGCCACCTCATCGAAAAGGGGGTGGCCCGAAAGTTCTACTTGTCTATCATGCTAGAAGACGTCCTTGCTCATGAAGCCCTCCTTGACACCGCAGCAACATCACTTTGATGTCACGATCGCTTTTCCAAAGGTTGCAATCTATGGCAAGGCGTGCTAACAGGAACCTGAAAATGCAGACGTGCTCCTTGAATGTGCAACCGTATGCCCCTACCATGACCGAACTGACCGCCATGTCAGTGGTAAAATTCACCATCGGCTCGATGACCCTCGTTCACCCGGTCTACGTGTCCCCTCTTGATGACGTTCCTCTGCTCATCGGGAAGGATCTTCTCAAACCGTCTGGAACCGCTGATTGACTTCAAACGCTCAAAGATCTGGGCCCAAGTCCGCCAACCGTTACCTTTCACGGCTCCCCGAAACACTGGAGTGCAGTGTGTGTGATTGACGCTAGAGCTACGGACGAAGCTGCTCGTCCTGCTCCAATAACCCAGGCGTGACACCTTCCTTTGTGCTTTAGGCGACATATACGTCGACGACGTCTTGATGCGGAGCGCCATGCTCGACACCACCTGGCTGAAATTGACCACGTCCTCGGTCAACTCACTAAGGCTGGTGCCAAGATATCGCTGTCCAAATGCCAGTGGTGCAGGACCTCCGTGAACTACGTTGGTCTTCTAGTAGGGACGCACGGTGTGCGACCCAGGTCAACCGTGTCCAAGGTGTCATGAATATCAAGGCACCAACCAACCTCACCGAGCTTCGTAGCTTCCTTGGAGTCTGTAACTACTCACGGCAATTCATTGAGAATTACTCTGACTTGGCAAAACCCTTAACCGACCTGCTTAAGAAAGACGCACCGTTTGTTTGGTCTGAACCACACGACCGTGCCATGCAGGCCCTCAAAGACAAACTCTGTACTGCCCCTTGTCTGGCGTACCCAGACTGCGAGAAAGACTTCTACCTTCAGGTGGGCTTCTCTGACCACTGCTTGAGCTCAGGCCTGTACCAAATACACGACCTGGACAAACGAGTGGTGGCCTACGCCAGTAAAACGCTGTTAGCCCCTGAACTGAAGTACACAGACTGTGAAAAAGCTCTGTTAGCCACGGTGTGGGCGGTCAAACACTTCTCCAACTACCTTGGCGGACAAAAGGTGATAGTTGAGACCCATCACCAGCCCGTCACCTTTCTGAACAGCCAAAGAATCAGGGATGGTGTTGTGACTAATGCTCGCGTGGCGTCCTGGCTGATGGCGTTGCAAAGTTTCGACATGGAGGTCCGCTACGCCCAGAACCAGAAAACCCCTCTGGGTACTGGACTTGCGGAGTGTCAGCGGTGTTCTGATGACACCCCTTCACCACCCGTACCGGTCGCCGACCCACCGGGCCTCCCTACACCGAACCACCACTACTTTGACCCTAACATCTGTCAGGATATGTTCACGGCTTATGTGGATGGTTGTTCTTTCCACCATGACGAACAACCGCAGGCTGGGGTAGGCGTCGTCTGGGTCAACGACTCCCCATGCCAACCGCAGCACTTCCAGCTGGGACCTCAGTCGTCCAGTACGCCGAAATAGCGGCCATATTGATCTTGCTTCAGATGGCCGTGACGCACAAGGTGCAGGCACTGCTCATCTGCACTGACTCCAACTACGCCCGGCTGAGTTTCTCTTGCCACCTGCCTCTGTGGCGCCGTAATGGGTTTCGCACCTCTAACGGCAAGCCCGTGAAACACAAGGAGTTGTTCATGGCCTGTGACCACATCGTCACTACCCATGACATGCAACTCTACTGGAAGAAGGTCAGGGGTCACTCCCGCACCCTGGCCCCGACAAAGAGTTTAACGATCTGGCTGACGTCTTGGCCAAGAGGGGCGCCCTCACAGGAACCCCGTGGGTCTTTGTCCCGCCAGAGCCGACCGTCCCCGGCCTGGACACCCTCCCACCCGCCCTAGGTGACGCCCCAGCCACCCTTAGCGTCTGTGTGGTGACTCGCGCTCAAGCCGCAGCTCCCCAACCTGCCCCGGACCCCAGATCGGTCCCCTTGCTTGGTCCGAATCTGACCTCGTTGCTTTGCAGTCTGTTGACCCCGCCATCCACATGATGGTTCTCCACCTAACCGATCCTGCCACCCATACCCTCCTGGACTCTGACCTCGACTCTGTGCCCGACTTGAAACACCTCTTTGCTGTCCGCTCCTCGCTGAAGGTGCTCATGGGCCTGCTGGTTTATGTTTCCGACCCACTCACATCACCTGCGTTCGTGGTGCCTCGTAACCACAGGGGGGTGATGCTTACATACGCCCATGACTCACCATGTGCGGGTCACAGAGGAACAGAAGCCACTCATGCTGCACTCCGACAGGTAGCCTATTGGCCACACATGCGGAAAGACGTTGCAGACTACATCAAAGGTTGCTTGGTCTGTTGCCAGTTCCAACCAACCAATGCAACGCACAGGGCTCCCCTACAACGGAGGGGCATCTCCTTTCCATGGTCAGATCTCCAAATCGACTGGGTGGGGCCTCTCACCAAATCAGCCAGAGGCAACAAATACTTTCTGACAGTAACATGCGCCTTCACCAAATGGGTGGAAGGCCTGCCAGCGCCAAATGACACCGCTCAAACCACTGCAGTGCTACTGATGAACCACATCTTCTCTCGGTTCGGTCTCCCCACGCGCATAGACTCAGACAGGGGAACACACTTCACTGCTGAAGTCACTCAACAACTCTGGCAAACGCTCGGCATAAAGGCCAACCTTCATGTCAGTCACCACCCCCAAGCGTCTGGACAGGTAGAAAGGGCCAACCGAACAGTGGTTGGCATCCTAAAGAAATACGTGGCAACGAACCACAGAGACTGGGATGTCAAGCTACCTTTGGTCCTAATGGCCATCCGAGCAACTCCACACACCTCGACTGGAGTCTCGCCTTTTGAAATGATGACGGGTAGACAAATGACTCTTCCCCTCCACCTGCTCTACCAACCAGGTGAGGCCTGTGTGGCCACAGCCTACACAACTCACCAATACATGACTGATCTAAGCGAACACCTGAAGGCCACCTTCCGCTTTCGCCCAACAAAACCTCAGTAAGAGTGTAGAAGGGCGCAAAGCCTACTACGACCAAAAAGCTTCCCAAAGCGAACTCCAAGTGGGGGACAAAGTCTGGTACTACAACTTTTTCCAGCCAGCTGGAAATGCCAAACAAAGTACTGGCAGACTCACTCGGAAGTTCCTCCCTCGCTGGTCCGGCCCCTACATGATCACAGACAAACTCTCCCCTGTGGTCTACAGAATTAGGATCAGCAAAGGTCGGAAAGAACCCCAGTTCAAATGGGTACACAGAAACCAGATCAAACCACACAAGAGCCTTGCAAACATTCCTGAGAACAACGACACCCCTGACCAAATCAGACCTCAGTGACTAAAGATTAACTGACAACTAGTTATACGGTCGAATCCAAACATAGGACCCGGAAATAGGAAGAAGTTAAACAAATACCTCAGAGACGCTCTAAACTAGTTAGAACAGGTGACTCGTCCTCAGTCAAGTGCCCTACTAACGTTGTTAATGATCACTAACGACCCCATAAACAACAAAGTGGGGGTTAAAATTTAATTACCAGCCTGATCATCCGCGATTCCCTAACCTTGTATATATGTCTTTCGATAGGATGATCTGGCTGCTCACTATCTTGATGCTTGGATGGACTGTGGTCCCGGCGCACCCTGAAGTTGTTGAGCCAGGACCCGCCTCAGGGATTGTTCTACAAGAACAATCCGGCTTGTTGATAACAAACTGCCGGCTGCACACACAGAAAGTGTTTGTCCGGTTCCACCCAGAGACGGTATGTAAACGACACGTCTCCACCACGGCCAAGATGACCTCATGGGCGGGAATCCGCTGGAACAAAGAGGTCATCACCCATGCTGAAATAGACATTACTCATGTACTAACCCAATTACAGAAATTTACAATCACCCGTTCAGAACTAACCGGTATCAATAGGCGCGAAAAACGGTTCATTGGAACGCTACTAACTGCAGCTTCCGCCTTGGGTTCGTTATTTAGTCTGGGAGTCTCCGCGGTTAACGCTGTGAACATCGCCGCCGTTAACGACATATCGGTGAACTCCAAGCCGAAATTCCTGTAATCCAGGAACAAATGGACCGGCAACGCGACCAATTACAGACCATCGGCAAAACCTTACAGGGCACCGTACTAGTGCTTAACACTCAGAGCGAAGTCCTGCTAAAAACCACTGGTGCCGTAGACGCCTTATTATCCGTTCTTCAGGTTGACTATGCTCACACCCAACTGGTAACCATGTAATGTCCGACATGCTCCGTGATATCAGCTCATCGGTAGACAGTCTGGCAATGGGCAGGATTCCTCCTTACCTTGTCCCACTCTCACTAGTACAGGACCTCTTAGCAACAGCCACAAGAGACACCGTAACCCCCTTGCAAGCTCATCTTGCATACACCTTAGGTAGTGCAGTACCTATCTATGTCGATCCGGAGGTTAGGGAGATGGCTTTTATCATTAACCTCCCAATAGTGGCAAATGAGAACATTTACCGACTAAAAGATGTAATCAATGTTGGATCCTGGCAGGGTGAGACTCACGTTAAAGTGCACACCCCACAGGTAGTAGCCTATCATGACAGCAATCCCGGACTTTATCTCGCTCCAAATTTACGAATGTGCACCCTCACCAAAGACATACACTACCTGTGTCCCAGCAAACCATTTGTACGAGACAATACTGATGGAATTTGTGGACTCAAACCCATGACCAGAGAGTCACAGTGTCCTACAACCGTGACCCCCAGACACCAAATTATTGAAACACACGCTGAGATCGTAGGTAACCGATGGCTGGTCAATTCTCCAGACAAAAGCGCCATCCTAGCCTATGATCGACATGAGACCTCCTCTCGCGTTGAGTTACCAAGCCAAACCATATGGGTCGATGTTCCTGAAGGTGCTATCTTCCATATCGGTGATCTGGCCCTCTACCACCTACATCCTGACCAATACGAGAGTGAAATTGAAATTTCTGATTTCTTCAACAAACACACATTAGAATTGGATTCACAAACCATCAACCAAATTAAATACGAAGGCACTCAAGTTATTGACGTGGGTCCCGTTGATAACGTTCTTAAAGAGATTGCCTCACATGCAAAAACACCCCATCAACCACTGATGTACTCCTGGTCGACTCCAGATACAGTACTAGCAATCTGTGTAGGCCTAGGATACTTAGTCGTTTTCGGTATAGCTTTCTTTTATGCGAAACGCACTAAGAATCTTCAGTGCCAGCTAACTCAACAAACCAATAGACTCAATAGAATCTTTAAACGCAAGAACCTAGGAACTGATCGTACACCAAGAGAACTTGATGACATCGAAGTACATCATGAACTAGGAAACGAAGATGCATTCAATAACCCCGCCATTCTCGAACTAGCCTTTGGCTAAAATAACATTCTAACCCTGATTTAACATTTCTGTAGGGACTCACCTTTTAGAAATGATGTACATAAATTTAGTTTCATTTAATTCTTCTAGAGCCCGTAGGTCTTATGTACTTTATTAGAATCTTAACTCTTACACTTTACAGATTATCGAATAATAGGTGGTACTGGAGCTAACCAACTAACCGTTAGGTTTTTTTTTTTAGTTATTAGTATACTAACATTTGACATCAACCATAGTCAGGTCAGCACCTGTTGTGCCTTTGTGTTCCTGACGACCTCGGATGTTCCCGATCTGGTTGGACCGAAGTTCCTGGACAGCAACATCGTTCCAAAGTGGGGGTATGTAGTCAACATCCAGCTTCAAGAGGCCCCAGACATTCCACGGGAACATCATCTCACAGGAAAAACAAAACTCTCTCCTCTCAGAAAGCTTAAACAAACAAACGAAGAGCCCCAAAGTGGATTTTTATGGCTTCAGAGACATCTGCACCTTTCACCAAAAGCCTCGTAAAATTCATTTACGGTGACCTGTGATCTGACTAGGAGAAAACCCCCTTTTTTCAGACTCTCACATGGATTGTTGTATTTGCATGTTTTCTTGTATTCCTACCTTCACGAAAGATACTAAGACCCCTTGCAGAGAAGTGGAAGGGGACACAAATGTTTCACACCTTCCTAAATTTGCATCTAAAGGACTGTTTATTCCCTTTTGGTTCCTATCCTTTGATTAACTGAACTCATCTTCACAGACGCCATGCAGTCTCCCTCCCTCACGATCAGATACTGAGAGTCATAAATATCTAAGGACCTTTCCGTCACCCCGGGAGGGCTGCAGAAAGACACTCAGTCTGTTTGATGCCAATAAGGACTCTCTTTCTAAAAATTGTGCTTCTGAAATTTTGTTTGTGATTTTGAAAATATCAAAGTTGAAATAATAATTTGTTATACATGTTAGTCCAACTCCGACGTCTCTAGCATATTTCTGTCCTGAGATGTTAATTCTGAAAGTTTATTGTCTGCCTAACCCATTTCTTCCACAGTTCAACATTGCCCCCTATTGACGTCGGAATGCCATGACATTATCAAGGATTTCACTGAAATTAATCATAAAAGTGTGTTTTATACAGGTCGAAAAGAGTTGGAAATTGTTTCTTTACCTCCTTATGTACACCATGTTGTCTTATGTACACTGTGATCCACATAATCATTAGATAGAGTACACAAACCTATGATTAAACAAATAACTCACATATTTCTAGTAGCTAGAATGTTCTATCGTGTTATACACTTTGATTGTGTTAAAAGTAGTGTTCTGGATTATGACAGAGTAAACAGATCGTTTTGTTTGCGCGCTTTAATATTTTTAATTCACTATCTGATCGGCTCTAATCTCCCATCCGGAGCCCACAGGGAGGGGGACCCCCAGAGTGTCAGACTCGCGCCTAAACTCCTAGGTACCCTCCTCCTCTAGCCTAAACTATAAGAAGCTTCACGTTTCTTTGTTCGCTCTCTTCCTCTTTTTCGCTTTGTTCGACCCTGACGATCTTAAACTACGCTAAGCGAATCTTCCTTTTTCTTTAGGCGCGCCCTGTTTGTTCTTTTTCCACTTTCCAAACTTCGCAGCTATAGAGGCTGGCACTCTATTAGCCACAACTTCTTATTCAATTTTTCTTTTTGTTCAGAATAGATATTTTTGTTCATCTCCAACAACCAGATCTACAATTTTGTTTTATTTACGATTTAATTTTGATAGGAACCAATTCGATTCTGTTCCGTCGCTTTTATCATTCCCCGCTGAAGAGTTCCAGTCTGTTCGGCCCTCACCTATACCTGACCGGCAGAAATAGAACGTGAGCCTTCAGCCTCCAAATAATTATTTTTGACAAAATCAACCCAGAAGGACGCCGGCTGTTTCAGCCCTCGCCACCGCCAGCTGACCACCAGACGAACCGGGTCAAGCCAGACCCCTAGGACACGCGAGGTTCGAAGTAGACAGGACGACGAAGCGTTGCCATAGCAGCCAAACAGCGCAGCTCCCGAGCCGACTCTCGAACTCAACGAGGGCCGGTGCACAGCAACCCGTCCCAGTCTCTGAGCTTCGTGTGATCCCTCTTCTCCAACGCAAAGTAAGACCAGCTGACGTGTGATCTAAACTAATGGTTGATGTCAAAAATAATAGCTTGATTTAATATTAATCACTCCGTTTGATCACTCACCGTCGTTCATATTCTAAATTGTTAAACTCCTCGATATTTGTTTCTCACGGTCTGATTACTCAGTGCCATAATCTCAGATTAGAAATGCAAACATAAATAATCTACACACACACAGACACACACACACATACACCCACAGCATTTATCTATTCCATATTTGTCACTGTATTAATTCCTGTGTTTATCATTATATTGGTTAATAAATATCTTTCATTTAGACCAAAATTACAGTCTCTTTTACGTTCATGTGTGTTGACTGGGGTCAATGTTTTTCGAGGATTCTCGACATTCAGATATTAGACTGACTAACTTATCAAATTTATCAATCCATTAATAATATTTTTATTAAGATTGATTAATAATTTCCCGGTAGATTCAACTCCGGGTGGTGCCCCAATTACGGTAATAGAATATCAACGAGTGCAGACTTATTAAATTAACGTTTAATAAGGCAATATTGCTACAGTTGTTAGAAAATACATTTGCCTTGTTTTGTTGTAGAAAAACATTTCTAAAAATGTAAGTATAAAAATGTTGCCTGTTTTTAATTTAAACAATAATTTTCCAAGCCTTCAGTACGAACGAATAGACTATGCTAAGGGCTGGTTTAGTTTAACATCAGCAGCGATATTATGACCTATTTCCACACCAATATGGACATTTTTCTCTACAGTTTCTCGTTCTTCTCAAATGGTGTTTTAGATAATTAAAAATGAGATTTTTTTTCCTAACGGTTTCAAAGTGTATATGTATCTGATCACTTTGTGCATGTCAGTGGTTGCTCTGTGTAGTGAGCATATACCTGAGACAACAACAACAATGTCAGATATAAACCAGTGTCTTTATGTTTCATTTTAACTGGTAATTAGAACTAAATTTGATGCAGCTGCACCACCAAGCCTCTGCATCTGTTGAGCGGAATATTACTGGGTCACACATCCATAGTTTACAGAAATGACAGTTTTCCAGGATATTTCGTGTATCATTGACGTAGATCCTATCAGCAACCTTGATAGAACATTTGCAGCAATTCTTGTGTTTCTGTGTGTACTGAAATTTATTGTAATATGATGGCAAGATGTCTGTTGGAGCATAATACTACACTGAAGGGATGGATGGATGGATGGATGGATGGATGGATGGATGGATGGATGGATGGATGGATGGATGGATGGATGGATGGATGGATGGATGGATGGATGGGCAGTCATGGGAGTGGTCATCTTATACTCTGCAAAGTCAGAAATAAATGTCAAATTCAGGTCATGTTGTATTTTTGTACGTCTTCCTGTTTTGTGCCATAAAGCAATCCGACAGACCTCTCACCTAATCCAACCCAATGGCGCATAACTAATAATATAATTCGGCATAAAAGCTGCTACTCTACTTATTGCTTACAACTCATGTGGGCATGCTCTACTGTGGATGTCAGAAGTAGCACATGGCTTCTTGTAAAAACAGCGTAAAATATTTCATTTGATCTCCATGTTAACACAAATCCCAACCATCCCTTGGTGGCTGCTGTCAACATTTATCTTTAAGAGTCCACATTCCCTGCAGCCAGCTGTGTTCCCGGTGCAGGAGGGTGCAGGGGTCTGTAGCCTCTCCTGAGTCTGTGTGCCATTAAGATGTCGCCACTCTGCCCCACAAAGCCGCTAATAGCAGGGTCCTGAAGGAGGCTGCTTTACACAGGGGGAATCTGTGGCCACAACAAGGTCACTCCTGGGTTTGGATGGAAAACAGAGCGGTCCGCATGCCTTTTCTGGATCTGCCTCTCGTGTTCTACAGCGTACTCGAGTAGAAGAGCGAACGCAGCCACACACCGCAGGTAAAATGCGTGGGCGTTCGTGATAAGCGGCACTAAACGAGCGTGTAGTTATCCGTGTACGTGCGAGAGTGTGTGTGTACCTGAAGTTTGTGTTTCTGCTCGGATTACAGACAGCATGGAGAAGGCCTCACATCTGGCAGGCTGGCTGTCAGCCCGCCCTAGTGATGGGCTCCAGTTGTGGCACTAGGCAACCGTTGTCAAGGGGAGGAGCCAACTGGAGCAGGACCAGCTGGTAATGTATCATCCCTCTGGCCCAAATGGAAGAGCACCAAGTGAGCATGTGCAAAAGCTGATGAAAAGTTTCTAACATAGCTGCACAAATGTCATCAGAATTTCACCCATAACACACCATTTATTTCCACCGAGCAAAGAATTAAAGCAGCTTTTCCCCTCGGGACACTACAAAAATAGATAGCTATTACTTTTTTCAGTGTAAGAGAAGCGAGAGTGCCCACAAGAGTCTGTATTGTCCGATGTCTCAAAGCAACTCTTAGTCGAGATGTCCGGAAATCCCTTCCCTCTGCATGGACTTGCCTCTCAAATCCCAATTATGGAAATGTAAAGCCTCAGATCTAAGGCTGCTGATGTGTTGGTGAGCCTGAGTGGCTATGGTTGTTATCTAGACTTAATCCCTGGAAATAACAAAGGAACACTGTGCTCCTCTGTCTGGCACCAAAGGCCTACCTGGACAGGGAAGGAAAGGGGGAGGGAAGGAAGGTGCTAGCTTCTAGGAAGAAGGGGTGGGAGAGAACAAAAAAAAGAGTAAGAGTAAGAAATAAAGAAGAGAAAGAGAAGAGAGAGTTCTGCCTAACTGGCAAAGGAGAAATTGAAAGAGGAGAACTGGGTTCAAATCGAGTCAGCACATGCTGTGAGATAGCAGAGAGGCTGGCAACGAGAGATTACTGTCACGTCAAAAGGACCGTAAAAACGAAAGAAACGAGTCCAGCGGAGCTCATGGGTTCATAGCTAGGTTTACCTGGAGAGGAGGAATCGACAGAGGGGAGAAAGCGCTCTCGCGGGCCTCATAGAGGAGCCATGTATCATTTGGAGGCTGCCTTTGTTTCCTTTTGCTCTGGAAAAGGTATATATCTCCTGTCAAGTGTTCCATGAGGTGCTTCTCCACTCCAGCACAGGACACACTGCGATGCACGCATGCACTTGCACCCATAAACACAATGATGTATGCACAACGTTCCTGCCAAGACACATAATCGTATCTGCTGCTCGGTATAGACTTTGTGGCGTGCTGGACTTGTGGAGGGTGGTTGGGAGGTTGATAACGGCAGCAGGGCAGTTTAAAATGGTCTGCTGAGAGAAACACAGCCACATATGCACAACTCAGCTGCTGTTAGACCACAAGCTGTGCAGAAATACACAGTGCACTAAAGCAGGAAATTAATTTTTTAGTCAGACCAATGCTGGTTTTATTTAACTGATATTATGTGAAGGTTAAACTGCAGACAGCAACATATCTGCCTATACAATAATGGTGATTGTGACTATCTAAAAAGAAAAGATGTGGAGCTTTCTATACCATCTTCAACATATTTTTTTTCCTTTGACTCCTTGATTTTTATTGTTATTGCCTTTTACTATTATTGGCATTGTGGCTTTTCTCTACAACCCATGACCTTGGTTGTAAACCCACAGCATTTTTCTCACCCACAATGCACTAAAAAGACGCGCTCCGTTGCGGACGATCACAAATGACCGCATGGTATATGATGGTTCACCCGTCATTTGTCATCTGACTCTCGGGAATAATTTTGCCTCCCAAACAGAAAGCACAGCTGTACACGGTGCACACAAACACACAGCTAAACCACGTCTGTCCACAGCTGCCGAGGCGCACACCCTGCACGTGCTCGGACCCGCAAACACCCGCATACACACATCACTTTAAATCATACGGGTTTAGACACATAAACAGGATTTAGCTCTCTAATTCAAACACAAGCTGAAAAATGTTCCACCATCTGACCAAAGCCGAAACCTGATTTGTAGTCAAAGCTATGTTTACATGCGAAGGCGACACGAAATGTAGGTCAAACCAGAGAGGCCGAAGCGGCGGTGAGCGAGTCGAGAAAAGCTTCATGTACCGTTCAATCCATCCACTCTGCAGGACTGGTTTTATCTCAGACTGAGGGGCAATGTCCCCACTTTGACATTCAATCCTTTGATTGATGGATATCCTTTGCTGTTTCCACTGGTGACTCACACCTTGTGTTTTTGCCACTTCTCCACAGCAGCGAAAATCTTGCATTTTGTCAAATAACCGCAACAAAAAGAAGAAAAGGGTTCCCTGAAATTGGAGGTTGTGTGTGTGTGTTTCTATGGAACCAGAGGTCTGATTTCCAAGCATTATTCACCTCCAAAGTCTGTGTTTTACATCGTTTGCCAAATTGTCAATTACTGTAAAAGTTAGGCCCTTTCAAAGTTGAGTATCTTTCTTATAAGGCCTTACAGAAAAAAGCACTAGTATTCAGCTAGCTACAATGATATTTGTAGAGAAATTAAATAGCATTCTAGCAACTCTTTCTAAAAACACAATATTAAAGTGGCTTATATAATAAAACAGAAGGACAATAAGAAGATCAAATGATCATGCAGGCAAGTATTTTTTGCCTGCGGCTCAGCAAAAAAATTGTCTTCAATCATCAGCCTCCTTTCAAACTGTTTCCTCCATCTTTCCGTGTGCCTTGCTTGCTTCATCTGGCTTCGTCCTGATTGCAAAACTTTTCTCGGTATCTGTAAAACCGAGCTGCCAGACAGGTCGGTTGGATTTGCCGTCACTGCAATCCAAAAGGCATCAGAGTCGAGTTCAGAATTTAGTGGCTTTTCTGAGGAGTCGTCCCCCATAAATTACTTTAAAACCCCTATTTGCTCCTGCAAGAAGTGAGCAGAATATAGTGAGATTTAGCTGCTGCTAAATAAGCATGGGGTTTTCTACAAGTTATATTTACACACTTAATTTGCAGACTCATTAGAACAGCAGGATCTTTTTTTTTCCAGCATCAAGACAGCAATGTGAGCATCTGTAAAGGTCATATTGTAGGAAGCGTGATGTGAAGTAAAGCAAAGTAACACAAGCACACCAAGCTACAACTGTTTTTGCTGCTTGATACAGAAAGAAATCTTGCACAGTTCTCATTTTCCATGACTAATCTGACTGAACATAATTTACTTTGATTTAAGGCTTCTTGAACACACAGAGGTATTTTTCTTGAACTCTGTTTACAAAACACAGAGTTTGTGGACATGCAGGTTTCACATGTGGACAGAAAAATGAGTGAAGAACGAGAGAGAAACACTGAAAAGTAAAAGGATGCACAGTTAATGGCATAAACTGACATGATTGACCATGGTCAAAATGTGTGCGCCGCTCAGAGAAAATGGCCCATGCAGCTAAAATCACGTCAGAAAACCACATCTGACTCTTAAAGCAATTTTTGGTCACACCTGTCTATGCTTTGCTGTAGTAACAGTGTGGGGAGAGCAGAGGCGCAGTATTTGATTTTTTGGCTACATAAATAATACCGTCAACCAAAAACAGGTGCATTGTTTCATCGTGACTTGTCCTTATATTGTGACTTATTGTCCTTTTATTGTGATCTTTTGTCTTTTTATTGGGACCTATTGTCCTTTCTTGTGACTTATTGTCCATTTATTGTGACTTATTGTCCTATAATTGTGACCTCTTGTCCTTTTATTGTGACCTATTGTCCTATGTTTTACTGTTATGTTTTTTTTAACCTGCCTAGGGACTGCGGATGTAAATTAGCATTGTTGCTATAATCTGGCATATTTATGTCTACTGCTGTCTAAAGAGACGTTCATTAATGTGCACTGTCTCTATCAAATAAAGAAATAAACTGTTTAACCACGTAAATCTGCACCACAAAAGTGTTACATCATATGAAAAAAAGCTCAAAACAACTCACGCCCAAACTTATCACAGTAACTTTATTTAAATTAGTTTCATTTTCTGCATAAACGCACTTCTTTTACAATATCCCTGAAGTGCATCTTCAACACTCTGACTTGTAACAACTAAATGGACATTTCAGGTGTTGGCAGGGACTTGAAGCACAAAGTTTTTTCCACCACTAAGCAGGCGAACTCCATGCACACACAACAACCTACACAAAATGCTGCAGATGATGACTCTCATCTCTTGCAAATGCCATTAGATCCCTTTTGCTGGCATGCCAGTGAGCAGGAAGCTTTGCCAGGCCAGTGTGTGCCGCCGAGTTCAGATGGAGGTACCGAGGCCAAAATGTACAAACATCGAGCTGCTGAAATCACTGGAGCACACAAGCAGGTCAATACTGAACATTGTGTGCTTCTGCCTCTAGAGGTTAATATACTGTTTGACTGCATGGCTCTCTTTTCTCTCCCTCTCTTCTGTTTCACACACACGTACTCGCACACTGCTGTTATGTAACTCACTAACTCGTTGATAGCTGCAGAGGGGCTTCAGTAGTTTTAGCCTTATGTAACATCTAAGTACAGAGAGGGACTGCTTCTTAATGTCTCCAACACCTCGTATTTCTCACTTTGAAGTCTCCCTGCACCCTTAACACTCACGCAGAACGAGGAAAATAACGCTGTTTTCATTGGGAAGTACATCTCGTCATAAATTATGATGTATTTTTAACATAAAAACAGTCTCGTTAATCAATCTTGTTATTCTGAATAAATCTGATTTTGATATTATGTAATATAGTGGTTTCTTCGATTTGAACATCTCTCATATTGAAGACGTTGACTTTACAGAAGCATTTTAGTTTCCAGCGTGTCTTTTCAATATTTTAAGCACATCCCAGCAGGGTGGTTATATGGGAGCATATTGCCTTTCTATAGTGATGCCCTCAGGCTGCTAACAGGACTTGCATGCAACATTTCAGTTTGTTGGTTGAAGGCAGGGGAGCATTTTTAGTTAGTTTTCTGGACTTGATGTTCCAACCTAGCCTAGCCGCACTAGACAACCCACGGCAACGAATTTAATTCTCTCCCAGGGTCGGTCTAGTTACCGTCGGTAAGCCTCGAGGTTGGATGCTCCTAAAACTGGCCGACGAATCACCATGAAGTGTAGAGTCAGAAGGCGGGCATAACTAAGTGACGACAGAGGCGCGACGATTCTGACAGAAACAACTGGAAACAACCATAGAAACAAGGATAGACAAGAAGATGGCTGCGCACAATAAACAGTTATCTTTCGACTCGGCTTTGGCCACACCCCTAAAAATTTGAAGCTAAAATTCAACTTGAAAGATAAACAAAGGATAATAACAAAGATAAATGAGGGTTCACCGAACTCTCGCATCTTCTTATTTCCGGCGCTCTAGGAACTACGTCAGCCTATTCGTTGCGCTGATTGGTTGTATACCTACCCAATTGCTGCAGAGTGATTTGAAAGACAACCTTTTAGCCCGCCTCCCTCCCTGTCGAGAGTTCCTAGACCCTTGCGTCTTCAGACCTAGGTCTAGCGCGGCTAGGCTAGTTCCAACCTTCATTCATATGTACCACGATGCATTTTCTTTGGACACTTTGATGTATGAATTGCAGAAACAAAAGCCATGGAGCCTGATGGGAATACAAGAAAAATGCAGCTGCAGCTTAAAGATTTGTGTTTATATATTAGTGAGTATGCCTCACTCTTATCCAGTTGAATCATAAATCGAGAACCCCCGTATTGGCCTTTCTTGACTACCCGTAACTGACATCAACATCAGCCGTGAAAAAAAAACAACATATCAGTCGATTCCTTATTCTGATGTGGAACAGTCTTTGCTAGAAGAATGAGCATTCAAGAAGTGGAAATGAAGCAAATTAATGAATTCCCAGCAGTCAACCCTAACCTTTGCTCAGCAGACATGAAACTGGGGCTGCAAATGCGTGCACACACACATAGAAATCATAGAGTTGAAAGGATGATTTCCTTTCATACAGCTGGTTAAGTATTCCCAAAGCCTGTCTTACGTTTTCCTCTACAAATGTCTCTCTGGGCTCTGAAGCGCACACAGCCACAGATTTCACCGTCACCATCTTTGGCAGACCTGCGGGGTCAGCAGTGGACATACGACTCCACTGGGCGTCCCAGTCCACCTGTAATATCAAACACTCCTGAATGTTCCGAGTCATACGTTGAGTGAGATATCAATCCCATCTCTCCTTCCGCCTCATGGCTTTAAATCATTTCCTGGTCGTAATGACTGCTCGGCGTTGCTCCAGAATCGACTGCACCTGCAGACCCGTGTGTGTGTCACACAAAACCGTGGCACAAAAATAAGCTCCGCATTAGCCGCAGTTTTACATGACGGTCGGCGCTGTTACATAGATTAACCGGAGGTATTTCATTTCACGTATATATAAGCCCCTTAAGATCGCAGTGAAAATACAATAAAACACATGAGGGATGAGGAATGTGGGTTAGCGTTGGTGAGTAAATGCAGATGATGTGGTGTGATTTTGTGTGCATGTGTGTCTAACCCATAATGTTGCGTATACCATAGTGTTTAGTGTAGGGTCTGCAAACAGGTGAAGAGGTGTTACATAGCAGCTCATAACTTACAAAAAACAATCATTTGTGCTAATGAATATCATTATATGGCGTGAACAATAGTGTGTGTGCCTATATATGTGTGTGTGTCTGGTGCTGGTGATGCCACAATGTCCTGGCACCAGGGTCGACATGTGCTTTGTCAGCAAGTGTTGAATTTGGAAACAGGCATTGTTACTTTCAGCAGGGATTTGATTATGATGTGGCGAACGTATGAACGAGGAGAGAAACCGTGTCAAAGCCAGTCAAAGCTTTATGTCACTCCTCCATGTGCTTCTTATTAAAATCTTGTTTTATATTTTGCGGTTTTGTGGGGACGGAGGCACGGCTGAATTGACTCCTCAGCTTGTTTTTAATGGAGTGCTGCTGGCTCACATGTCAGTTATTAGAGATTTGAAGCTGCTACACTGCAGCTTTGATTATCAGGGACCGTGTTGATTGACGCTGGACTGATACTGGCACAGATGATGTGTCGAATAAAGTGGATGTTAAAGAGCGCCGCCATCTTGTTATAGCCTCATAAATGATTCTATAACTGTCAAAAATAAGCATTCGGGCCTGGCTCTGGCTGGAAACAGGTTTGTAATATTATAGTAAGTCAATCTCGCTAGCTAGCCAGGCTAACTACTTTACCCTGTGTATGGCCGACAAATCTGTTATTACAGGTTATAAAATGGATGTAAAACTTTGGAATTCGACTGCCAATTTAAAATTTGGAAACATAAGATATAATTTTGTCACTCTTGCAGTGTGAACGTATTAAATACCACAAAAACTGTTACAATTACCATGAGAACAAGGTTTGTGTGTACTGGAATAGCAGCCTTTTCCTAACACGTAGAAATCATGAGCCATGAAGCAATCAGAGACATAACGTGTGTTCTGTTACTGCTAGAGGCTTTGCTTTGTCTTTTGTATCTCCAAAAAGAAGAAGAAAAAGAAATGCGGTCATCAGCTCATCATGTGATATCACATTTTGGATATGTGATAACACTTTTGATCATTTCTGCCTTGATAAAGATCTTACACGGTTGACCAGCCAGTGCTTTAAAGCATTGCTAGCTTTTAATAAAAATTCTCCTTGTTCTGCCTGCGAGCGCCTGAAGAATGCTTTTATTGAAAGAGACAACCACATAAAAGTTAACCGTGGCAGTGCTGACAGCAAAAAGACAGTCTCAGCATTTGCGTAGCAGTGACGCCGAGGTCTTTTGCTCCTTGGCCGCTACAAAGCCTTTATGCAGCTTGTATCGAACAGCCAAAGAGCTCATCAAAACGAAGCGCTCCCTGAGCTAATCTGACAGTTGGCACGCTGAAATTCATCTCAGCCTCCCATATGGCGGACGACTTCAAAGCCCTTCTTCTGAAGTCTGCCCTGACAAGCTTTGAGGCTCGTGCGCCTTAAAGAGACCGTTGCTATTGGATAGAGTAAAACACACTAAATGTATAGCAATGATCTCCATATAAATGTTGATGTTATAAAATGTGTGACCTCAGATGCACTCCAGTCCTTGTCATAACAGCGCTACAAAAATGGCTTGCATGAGCAGAGAGACAAAATAAAAAGGTTGTGTTTTTGCCAAAAGTTTTACATAACATACACGTTCAATGTGCGTGTTCCCGCAAGTCCCCCCTCCAACATATCTAATATGTCACCTGAAATCGTAAGCCTCTAATACAGCACACCTACATGATGCCTGGACATATTGAGACCTGTCAGAAACAGTCAAAACTTGACATTGTTTGACAATTTAAACCTGGAACACAGCACAAAGAAGGAGTTAAACACTGATATAAGGTTTCAGCAGTGGTGGTGTTTTCACTTCCTCCGGGTAAGAAGGAATCCCAGGACAACCACACATTCCTGGAGTGATAATACCACCATTGTACTTTCAGTCTATGATTAACACCCCTTGTTCATGGTGTCTTTTCGCCTGTTCTCCTCACGCTTCAGGTGGACAACGGGATATTGTTATTAATCCTTCAGCTCCAGGAAAGAGGCTTAATGAACAGGTTTCGGTCATCAACTGCAGCGACGAAAACAGTTGGAAGGGAAACAAGACAGCAGTCATTACAGCCAAGTGTGGTCTTCTTTCATATCAAAGCTGCTGAGTGAAGATTTCCCAGTGTGAGGATGTGGTGAGCGAAGTGACGAAATCGGACATGAAACGCACACAAAGTTAACTTTGACAGCATTGCAAACACAACACTGATACGCCAAAACGTACACAAATCTAAATTTACACAACAAAAACATGAGCACACACACACGACTTTGTAAGCAGATCAGCTGTACTGACAAGTGTGTTTTGTTTCGCCTTGCTCAGCATGGCTCCAGGGTTTCTTTACCCGAGTCTCCAGCTGAGACGGTGTAACACTGCCTGACAGCATATTCACCTCATCACACTTGTGTGCCTGTAGTTCAGCTGCCATCCTGAAAGTGCACACACTAGCAAAAAAGTGTGCAGACACTTGACAGGCAGCTTACGTGATGTGATAGATGGTGTGTAGACTGACGCCGCTCAGGGCAGCAAAAAACGGCAGCTTCCACGATTCATTCTTACAGGAGCTCACGGTAAGTCTATGATGACCTCCTCATGCATAATTTGGTACAGCATTAATGTAACACTGGCACGAATGACTCAGAATATTGTAGCATTAGTCTGATATTATTATACACACGTGGACAAAATTGTTGGTACCCCTCAGTTAAAGAAGGAAAAACCCACAATTCTCACTGAAATCACTTGAAACTCACAAAAGTAACAATAAATAAAAATTTATTGAAAATTAAATAATCAAAAACAGCCATTACTTTTGAATTGTTGATTAACATAATTATTTAAAAAAACAAACTAATGAAACAGGCCTGGACAAAAATGATGGTACCTCTATAAAAGATTGAAAACTATTTGACCAGAGTGACATGATTAACTCAGGTGTGTCATTTAATTGACATCACAGGTGTTTCCAAACTCATAATCAGTCAGTCTGCCTATTTAAAGGGGGACAAGTAGTCACCCTGCTGTTTGGTGAAAAGGTGTGTACCACACTGAACATGGACAACAGAAAGCGAAGGAGAGAATTGTCCCAGGACATCCGAAAAAAAATGATAGACAAACATCTTAAAGGTAAAGGCTATAAGACCATCTCTAAACAGCTTGAAGTTCCTGTGACAACAGTGGCTCATATTATTCAGAAGTTCAAGACCCACAGGACAGTAGCCAACCTCCCTGGACGTGGCCGCAAGAGGAAAATTGATGACAAATTGAAGAGACGGATCGTTGGAATTGTATCCAAAGAGCCCAGAGCAACCTCCAAAGAAATTAAAGGTGAACTCCAAGGCCAAGGTACATCAGTGTCAGATCGCACCATTCGTCGTTGTTTGAGCCAAAGTGGACTTCATGGGAGACGACCAAGGAGGACACCACTGCTGAAAAAAACTCATAAAAAAGCGAGACTGGAATTTGCAAAAATGCATGTTGACAAGCCACAAAGCTTCTGGGAGAATGTCCTTTGGACAGATGAGACCAAACTGGAGCTTTTTGGTAAGGCACATCAACTCTATGTTCATAGACTCAAAAACCAAGCATACGAAGAAAAGAACACTGTCCCTACGGTGAAACATGGAGGAGGCTCAGTAATGTTTTGGGGCTGCTTTGCTGCATCTGGCACAGGGTGTCTTGAAAGTGTGCAAGGTACGATGAAATCTGAAGACTATCAAGGCATTCTGGAGAGAAATGTGCTGCCTAGTGTCAGAAAGCTTGGTCTCAGTCGCAGGTCATGGGTCTTCCAACAGGACAACGATCCAAAACACACAGCCAAAAACACCCAAGAATGGCTGAGAGAAAAGCGTTGGACTATTCTAAAGTGGCCTTCTATGAGCCCAGATCTGAATCCCATTGAACATATGTGGAAGGAGCTGAAACATGCCATTTGGAGAAGACACCCATCAAACCTGCGACAACTGGAGCTGTTTGCTCATGAGGAGTGGGCCAAAATACCTGTTGACAGCTGCAGAACGCTCATTGACAAATACAGAAATCGTTTAATTGCAGTGATTGCCTCAAAAGGTTGTGCAACAAAATATTAAGTTATGGGTACCATCATTTTTGTCCAGCCCTATTTCATTAGTTTGTTTTTTTAAATAATTATGTTAATCTACAATTCAAAAGTGATGGCTGATTTTGATTATTTAATTTTCAATAAATTTTTATTTATTGTTACTTTTGTGAGTTTCAAGTGATTTCAGTGAGAATTGTGGGTTTTTCCTTCTTTAACTGAGGGGTACCAACAATTTTGTCCACGTGTGTATTGAAATGAATTATGAACAATACAGCCCTGTCTTCAGAAGAACACTGCATGTCTGGGAGACTTTTCCCTCCATGTTTAGATTAAAAAGATTCAGAAAAACTTTATTGTTGATGAAAATCTAGAAAGCAGAAAGGTAGCGGTGTACAAAACCTAGGCTAATAATGGTTCATAGTTAATCCATGATCTGTACAGATTCCCACCCAGTTTGGCATGCATTAAGCTTCAGTGTACCGCCGGCGGTACACCTACTAATTTGCATAGGAATTTCAAGAATGTCCGACGGGTGCAAACGCGATTATACAAACACTATACGCCGATGGAAAGCTTAGATTCTCATGAATCCGCCGGTATAAACCACTTTCAGATGCGATTACCACAGCGGGTGAGAAAAACACATTTGTCCGACAAAAACAAATATTCATCCATCCGTTCTCTATACACGGCTTCAACGCACACAGCGCGACTCATATTTCCGGGTTTATTATTGCACACAGAAAAAAAGATTCCACAAAAAACGGCCATAATCCAACCTTTTACATCCAGATGACACAAGCCATTAAACTATTTTGTCCAAAACATGTCCTGAAGTCGGTATAAAATCCCCGAATCGGTCGTTTTCAAGGAAATACACCTCCTGATGCGCGTCCAATATTCCCCGTATTTTTCGTAATTTTTTTATTTAAAAATAGAATATTAGCGATTTTTTTGTACTGAAAACGGCTGGAATTGACTGAAGCTTAAAGGGTTAACCCTGGATAAACTGCAGATTAACCATCATAAAGTACAGCATAGAGTACTTTCCAAAATAACAAGACGGACACTTGAAGAGCTCAGTCTATTGCCCGTTCTCACAATTAAAAACAACGTGATCTGTACTAAGATTTCTTTGGCTCTGCTCCGTATCTGCACCTAGATTCATGAAATTTGGCTGCATAGTTTTTGTGTAATCCTGCTTAAAAACAATTGAAACTATACCTCTGTAAGGAATAATTGTCTATATCTCGCTAATGTGAAGGATAATTTACGAAATAGTACATTAACACTGACAACATGATCATCTAGATAGATCTCAGACACGTTATCCAAGTTAAAAAAAACTTTCAGATAAGCTTTTAGACGACCAAAAATGATAAATGCAAATATTACATTAAACAACAATATAACCAGCTGATTAGAGACGATGTTGAACAGAAGGAAAAATCTAGTCGTACATTTACAAAAAGAGCAACTACAATACTGATCAATATCTCCACAACTTCAAAAAGCTCTTGGCTTGAAATGTATAGACAGTATGTGTCTGATCATTTGTCGTGATCCAGGAGGATCAAAGCATTACCTTTGTTTCCACACAATTTTTTTTTGTTTTTATCTGGTGTGATGATGCCGTAACCCTATATTCTGACATGGCATAGATTACACTACAATGGATTGAAAAGCAGCAAAACGGTCACACCAAAGTGTAAAGCTGTGCTCTTTTACAGGAAATGAGGGAAAAATGAGAAATCAGTCACTAGAGCACTACAGGCAGAATTTAAAAATAAAAAACTGAAGGGGAGCTGCAGAAACACAATCTAGGATGAACGCTTATTCTTGATTTTCTATTATCAAATACTGCACTGTAAAGTCAATCACTCATAATCACTTTCTTTGAGCCAACATAGCTCTTCTTTTTCAATATGGCAGCAATAATAAAGCATCTTTATATGGGGCATCTAAATGGGAAACACGTTGACAAGCCACCTTCCAACTCTTATTACCTGCTAGTGTGCATGAATGCATACGTATGTAAATGCGTGCAATCTGTTCATCTCTTGCATGGTCCGTTTCGGCTCATAGCTTCACCTGCTCTTAGCCTCTTCTGTTAGTTTAAGATCACCTATCTGCATGAGAACCCGCTCGCACACATGCACTGATGGCTTAATTCTCCATGACTGCACACACGGCTTTCACTTAAGGTGGAACAAAAGGAGGAAGATGATAGGCTTAACAAGAAACAGCGAATAAAGAGGTGAAGTTCGGACAAAAAAAGAGCAGGGGCCAATTATCCATCTGGGCATCAGTGCCGAGTGGGTTGAGTGAGCAGCAGATCAATAGATAGGCATGATGGATAGGCTCATATGTTCCCTGATGGGGTGGAGATAGGGATGTACACATAATTTCCAGACTCATGCACACACTCGAAGAAGGTTATGCAATCGGGCCTTCAGTCATGCCTGCACTCAATCTCTGGACTCCTCTTTCAAGACCTGGTCTCACCTCAAACCTTCTCGCTTGCCCTTGATCAGAGAGTTCAGCTCCAACACTAGCCAGCTGGACTTTAGAAGTTCAGTTGGCTTCTCAAGTGTGACTGATTGTTCCACCAGCTCCCGAAACTCAGTTAACTACATCTGCAGTCTCTCATCTCATGTCCTTCATCAGCATATTCCAAAACAAACTGAACATCACTGGATGAAACCACACAAGTAAAGCCAAGTTCAATCAATGCCACATTTAGGAAGCTACGCTAGCTCTTTACATGTGACGGCAGCATCTACACATTCAGATGAAATGTATACGTACACACACTAACAACCTCTCCTCACCACCGCTTTATAGCTTCCTGAATGCAAAAGCTGCAGAACAAAGTAGACCTCAGTGGTTTCTCTGTGGGCGACAGGAAGGAAAGAAGCTTTGTGGTGTGTAGGTGATAGGAAGCACAGGAACAGTATAAGAACTTAATATCATTTAATAAGGCAGCATTTTTTTCCCCCGAGATTAACACACATGGGTCCCAAAAAATTTACCATCAGCATCTTCGGAGTGTTGTTTTCCCCTATGTACACATTTATGCCTGTGGAGTCACAGGGCTGAAACAGTAGGTAATAAAACCTTTCTAATACGAAGTGAAACGGCTGCTACAGCTTAGTGGGTGGGCTGTTTATGTCTGTTTGCTGTTAACAAAAGTAGATGCTGGAAAGTTCAGCAAAAGATATGTCTGACCAGACTCGTTTTGGTGTCATTTTTTACCAAGATTGCACATTATGTGTATTTTCTTTCTGAAATGTAGTAACTTTGTAAGACCCAAATACAGAAAAAATGAGTAAATCCAATTATAGAAGAAAATTAGCAAAAAATAAAATACAATTAATAAATATAAATAACAATAGATATATATAAAACAAACATTAAAAAATGAGCAAAAATAATTAAAACCCACTGTCGTATTTCTGCAACAGTGAGTTTTACAGAGTTGAGCCGTAAAAATTAAATTAAGACTTAGAATAGTTGGTTAATGAGGACAAATGGCCTAAAAAGGAGAATTACATACATTTGTGGGAAATCAGGAGGTAGATAATAATGAAAGTTGAAGTGCGTAAAGAGAAAGGGGAACTTTTATTAGGTTATTTATCTATTAAAGTATTTTCACTTTCAGTATTAGATTGCAGTGGAAATGCTCCCTTTAGCTCCATTTAAATTCTGTGAATCAAAATTGTGTCTAGGAATCATTTATGTTTCAGTTTCCAAATGAAAAATATGTATTTTTTCTGCATTGTAGCATCTCATTGTATGTCAACAGTTCATAATGCCCTATTTCCACTGTCAGTTTTAAAACCGTCAGATTTTTTCTAACTTAAAACTACTTCTAGCTCATAAATTAATAAAACATCAGTTACGTAACCTCGTCATCCCGCTGCGACAACACACTTCCTCTGCACTACTCTACGTGCAACATAAATAGAACCATTTTATGACCAAGACCACTTAAACGTAGGAAAACCTTGTGTTTGCAACTTTTTTCTTCACTCAGAGGTAAGAGTTAATGGGAAGCAGCTCTAAATGCAGCACAAACCCCACACGTACAACATATACACTGATTTATATAGTGTGCCTGTCCTGATGTGGGGGTAATGTAGTCCTAACAGTCGTAGGCTGCTGCCATGCCTATATAAGGAGAAACGCCACTGCCATGCTGGCAGGTTAATTGCATGTTATGTTGAAGTTTGAAGTCCTTCTTTTGTGGTCGCCTTCTCAGAAATGGAATTTGCCCTATCCTTTAAGATATTTATACAACTTTAAACAATAATACTGGTTTTACGCTTTAAAATACCAGTACGGTTCTAATTAGGTCTAATCCAGACTCGGGAAGAAGGCTCTGTTTTAGTTTTTTTTTTTTTTTTTTAACATTGAACCCCCTTTTTAAAGCCATGCTGCCCTGTGCTTGAGTATAGGGACATGATGAACCATTGTTTTTTCAGCTTTAACACATTGCAGTGTATCGTATGATTTATGGTGCCCCGGCCTTCAGAGACGACACACACACACACACACACATCCAACCTTTAACTGCCGTTTCAAACTATCGCACCTCATTTAGAAACGAGGAGATTCAACATTGTTCTGTTGCTATATTCCACGCAGGGCTGCACTCCAGCTATACATTAGAATAATATGATGTTAAAACGTTACGGAGCACACAGGGGGAACTCTGTAGGACCGACTGTGATCCAGCCTTTTGCTCGTGTGTAGCTGCCAGATTTGGCAAGCTTTTGTTGGTTTGAACCTGAACTAATTTGGGCTCAGAATCAGCCTGAGCTAGCAGCGGTCCGTCGTGAAGGGATGCGAGTCATTCATCACGATCCTGGCGTTAGTCTGACAACCAGGTGTGCACGTTCAGTCAAGTGTTGGACTGAGCAACAGTTAGATACCTGTAAATTTCTACAGAGACAGACTCTGACACTTATTTCTAATCTCAGCAGTTTTATTGTGTTGTGAAGAAATGAGCCCCCGTGCAATCGCTATACTGCCGAGTCCTGACTTTAGAAATAACTGGAAAAAGCTTGAGGGTAGACACCGGGTTTGGATGTTGTCACTATGACAACTGTTTAAAAAAATAAATAAATCACATATAGAGAGGCCACTTCATGTGAAAACTGTGACAAACGCAGCCGCTGGTTCGGGCCGCCGGTCGCTAGTTGTTAGCTTTGGATTTCATGCTCATTTCACAAGTTCTGTGTGAAATGAGCCGCCACATGTGCCTCCACGCTCGCTGCCAAAAGTGCTCCATCCATCACCAATACATCCATCCATGCATGTTAAAACAATGCACAATAGAGCAGTGTGTATGTGTCATGCCACGCCCTCTCCCCACTCAAGTGCCACGATGAGACAGGTACCTAATGCCCCTATTGTTTCCTCCTTAAGACACACACACACTTATATATGGACACGCATGCACACCTTAAAGGATATGTAAGTCCCTGAGGTATTTCCTCTGTCTAAGCTGTGAAGTGATGACTTGTCAGACCCTGGTGATTTGAGGTATGATTATATAGGCAGGTAGACAGAAAAAGGAGCTCTGCACACATTTTCTTCTCCTCTGCAAGTCCTGTGTGGTCCAACACACACCCATGAAACGGCGTCACAATGAGGCTATTGTCTCTCACGGACAAGCCCGAGGCAGCCGGAATGAATACGGGAGAAGAAGAGTGTGAAACAGTGTGAGGAGATGAAGGACAAAAAGGTGGGAAATGAATCGAGAATGAAAAGAGGGAAAAAGAAAGGAAGGTTGAGAAAATGGCGCA
This sequence comes from Acanthochromis polyacanthus, assembly GCF_021347895.1. Taxonomy (NCBI): domain Eukaryota; kingdom Metazoa; phylum Chordata; class Actinopteri; family Pomacentridae; genus Acanthochromis; species Acanthochromis polyacanthus. Next base: position 24,537,064 of record NC_067134.1, on the reverse strand, counting down.
TGCTACAAGGAATACAAAGAGTAAACTATCAGGAGAAAGGATTGAGCGAGTGGATTATGAAAGGTTATTATATATAGCAGCTGTTCTTGAAGGCTTTGTATGAATTTTACTGACTGAGCATACATTTGGCTTGGAGACGGAGCTAAATGATGACACTCTGTAAATAAGGATTACATTGTACAAGCTGTTTTGTTAGCAGGCGTGTTCCGACTTCTGCTGAAAAATGGAAATCGTTGCTGTCATTTGACGCAAATATAGAAAAGAAAGAGCTTATGTTTTTTCTTTCTTTCACGCTTCTGTATATTCAAACATCCACTGGTAACCATGACATAAAAGCCAAACTATTTCAGAAGACGTTCCTGACAAAGACTGACGGTTTTCGCCACATTTTCGCTTAAGTTTACTTAATTAGCTCACCCCGGCAGCCATAATCGCATCAAAGGGCACCCGATTTTAGCATTCTCTTTTTGAAATAAATCAACCTGCACAAAAGCTTTAGAAAATCTATTTCAATTGGCATCAGGCTTGGCTATTCAATCAGCTTACACATTCAAAGCTAAACATAAAAACCATGAAGGGAGCGGTCTGTAATTAAGATACTTCAAATATCAAGACACTCCATTCATATATCACTCAATAAGGAAGTAATATATTTTAATGACTGAGTCTTGATGCACCGCTTAAGGCTCTTAAAGCTAAAACAGTGCAAACAAAGCAATTGCCTATTAAATAGGAAGAGATAATATTTTATTACCCGATTTGATTACAATGGATGAAGGCAGGAAATCCCCAGAAACCATGATTACAAAGCGCTCGTCTTTCAGTAGGAATTAATGGAAATGGCTCGGGTTTCTATGGCCGCATTCTCACAAATATCACAGACGCATGAATTGCTACCAGGCACTATAAACTCTGCGTTAACTATTGCTGACTGGATTGCACGTGTTTGATTTCAGATGCATTTTTAGAGCTTAAAGGCATTAGAGGAGATTTAATTTCCTACGACTTTGAACGTAGCATGCGCATGCGCACATACAACCTCTCCCTCACCCCCCTCTAACCTCCCTCCTCTTAACATTTACGAAGAAACGCCCCACTCCAGAAACTTGCGTAGCACTCGTGAAGTTGTCTTTTACGGCTGGGTCCCCCTGGATCTTTATCTGCCATTATGTAAAAAAAGATGAGCAAAACAAGTCGCCAGCTAACTACGAAGCTATACCAAAGCAACACATACAGAAAACACGTAAGTCCAAGGCGTACGTAATCTACGTAACTAGGCCTGAGCCGGAAGATTTTTGATTGACAGGAAAGGGAGCAAACCAAACGCCTCGGTCCGAGCGCTTTGATTGGCTGATGTTTTTCAGGTCCTGCCATGTCCACAGTTATTTTTTTTTAATTTTTTGAGACCATACATACAAGTCTACTAAAGGTCAGTATATTCATTTTATGTGAATCAAACACCGAATGGATTTTTAAGTTTGCATCTGGTATGAAAGGGACCGGTTTGCTGCGAGAGCGTGCATGCTTTGCAGACGGCGAGTAAAAAACAGATTTTCTTACTTACCTCTAGTGGTATCATGCAGATTTCTTGGTTTTGGTCCACGTTTTGACATATCAGCTTGCGGGACGCATGGCTCCAATTTCGACGCTCACAACACTGAAAAATCAGCTTTTACTGGAGCAACTTTCTGCAAAAGAAAAGGTCTCTATCAGGACTGTTGACAGTGGAGACGGACGATTTTTCAACGCAGTGAGCACCATAGACGTGTTTTTTATTCATGTCTGGTGTATTATGTCTGAAGGCATCAATCTCAGAAGCATCAAAAGCTTGAATAAATAAAATGAAAGCTATCTACAGGACAGACTGAGGTAAATGAGTATAGCCCCCATTTCTATGCACCCAAATAGATCTGCAACAAGTAGATATAAACTGTTAAATTCACTCCCAACTAACTTTCGAATCAATTCATTGATTGGAGTCATAAAGAAAAAGCAAGTCAAGTTTCTCTGATTCCAGCTTCATAAATATTATTTCTTGTTGTGTTTTTTAAAAAATCTATCACAGTAAACTGAATATCTCTGGACTTTGGACAAAACAAGTCATTTTGTATGCACTTTATAGACCACACAATGGGTCAACTAATGGACAATGAAAATTACTGTTAGTACAGATTTCAATTACGTAAAAGTTCCACATTTTGCAACATTTATTTCTCACCCAGAGTTGGATGAGATAAGTAACGTCGTAGCACAAAGATCAAGAAAGAAAAAGTTCGTCTGCTTCTGTTTAAACCTGAAAAAAATCCAAATCCTACCAGCACCACCAAAGCCGACTGATCACTCCGATTCGTATTGATTGGTGAGGTTCACAGATGTCGTTTGGTTGAACAATTTGACAGAACCGAGGTTAACATTTCCCCACATTTCCAGTCTTTATGGGACGTTAAGATAAGGGTTGTTGGCTCCAGTTGCAAGGAAGTAAATTCGCATTTTTGCCAAATGTTTGATTATTTCGCTCAGTAATCTTCTCTTTTTGCAGTGAGTCCAACATCCTCAGTGAATGAAGCAACATGAAAATTAACATATGATTGAAGGAAAATTAGGAGAGAGAGAGAAATGGCAAGTTTTAGCCAGCAACAAAGCAAAATCTGCTGTTTAAATCAGTGTGGCTAAATGGGGTATCACACAGTCACACATAATAGACGTTTTTATCAAACAACGTAACACAGGCACGTCGCCTTCACTGTTCACAGACTGATCATGGTTACTGTCCTCCACGCTGACCCCCAAAAGCACATTCTGAGCCAGGAAAAATCCTGCTGTGGGGAGTACAACTAAAGCACCACATGGCCTGGATTACATAAATTTGTCTGTGTGTCTGTGCTTTCGTGGTGCTACAGGTGAACCCAACGCTGAGGCATAATTCACATTGTAATCTGGTTTATGCAAACCTTGTGTCTTTTCACGTATGAACTTTATCTGGCTGGCAGAACTCCAATACGTACTGTTATAGCAGAGACAAAAGCAAGCACACTGATCAGCCACAACATTGAAACCACCTGCCGAATATGGCGGTCGGACCACGGACAGGGGACCTTGTATGGTGTCTGGCACGTTGGCAGCGGATCCTTTGGGTCTGGTGGGTCGCTTGCCTGGGGACCAGACAAGCCTTATATTGTGTATTACAAATACACATAAAGTCAGTCTGGAACTGCTCCATTAACCAATCTAGCCCAGAGGCGGGACTACTGATCACAGCTTGAATTGGAGAGAGCCAATCAGCGTAACATGTGTGACGCAATCACTAAGCGACCTAACAATTGCCTTTCCGCCATTGATGTTTTGTAGTTTTAACAGCTTCCTTCGCCGTACAGGGGTCCTGAGGAAAATCTAAGCTCTCCTTTCAACAGTGGAGGGCGCATACGCATTCTATCATTACAGCCTGCCGGAATTAAAAATACATCCTTTTTAAAAAGAAAAGCTTTAAGAGCTGCTTCTTGTTGAGGTTTTAAGGACAAATTCAGCCCGTGCAAAACAGAGGAAAGCGCACGAGCGAAACCTCGCTCTGTTGCGGTCGCCAACTCGGCCCTGAAGATGACGCATCGTTAACTCCCGCCTCTGGTGTTCTGATTGGTTCGGTCTGATCTGCTCGGAGCTGTGAAAACCTGTCAAAATGTGTCAGTGGAGGAGGGCTAGACCGTATCCCGTATATCCCTTATAACGGAATTACAGTCTAGCTAAGCTAGGCTAGTGGGTCGCAGGTTGGGGCCCTCACGAATCATGACTGTCCTGGTGTTGATGTTTTGTTGGATTAGTATTAGAGTTTGAAGAACGGGCTCTTTGTCATGTTCCTTGAGCTTCTCCTGATCAGTTTTGGCAGTGTGGGATGTGCTAGATCTGCAACAACATCAAAATCCACATCAGGAACCAAGGTTCCAAGCAGAAATTCGCACTGTAAGATAATCAATGTCATTCATTCAGTAGTTCTAATGTTGTGATTGATCAATGTCTATTTCAGATATAACAAATGAGACTAATTTTATCAAGAAAAGTTTACAATAAGCATGATGGTCAGGGATTAACAGCAAATATAGAGACAAAACTAAGAGAATATTCAACAAAACCATAAATATCTGAGTTAAAGCATAATGTTTGTGCACTTAGATCACATAGAAATATCCAGAATAAAGTAAAACTCAGCAAGTATGTCCTTGTAATGCATACTTGTAGCAGGTCTTTCTCAAGCAGATGAAATGAAACGACGAAAATGAAATTGTAGCACTGTGTCAAACAGACGACAGTTGAAGGCCAGAACAGAGCACACAATGGCAAACAGCACTGTTACACCTGAGACGAAACCCACACAACAACACATTAACACACAAACAGACTCAGACACAACACAGACGTAGACTAAATACACAGACACACACGCCTGGTCTCACACACCAATGCGGCCACACAAAAGCCATAAAAACAGACAGACCGAACGACACAGACAGACAGCCACTCACATTCACACACTCCATCCATAACATAGACAGAATATTCACACACAGAGACAACTATAGATACAGACACAGAACACACTGAGCCCTCGGGTCATCCACTGTTATTTTTCTGCCACATGGCTGCTCCAACTGTTTGAGAAATAAAGGCAGCGCATCACACCAGTAGAGCTGATTAACCGTCCAGTCGGGCTATTCACAACCACAGGCCATGTGTCAACTGCAAGGCCAGTGTGAAAACACTGAGAGGGGAAAGGTTAGCTAAAGGCTCCGTAAGCTGACAGTCAGGCTAGTTCAGACGTGCACCACTCAGGAGCATAAATCAGCCTTAAGCAACTTTAAGTCAAGAAGGAACGAGTTAAAGATTTTCAGTGATGCATTAGCAGTCTGTGCAAGCAGTAGGACACACAAACCCTCAGTCGACTTGACCTATTTCATGCTTTCATGTGGTACAAGTCAGAATTTATGTTAATCATAGTTATTTTAGTGGCCATGCAAACTGCTGCTGCTTAGTTTACCTTCTCCCTGTCACGGCTAATCTTAGGCCTGATTTGTGATGCATTTTGTCAAGCTGTTATTTAGTCATCCGGTACGATTTAAAAGCAAAATGTTATGGACCTGATGATCTTTGTTTGAAACGCTCTGGGAAAGATGGGGAGAACACAGTCACCACAGTTTGATTCAGTGCAAACTTTCCTGGCTTTTCCTCTGCTTTAGGCCAGACTGCATTCACACTACACATGAAGCATGCAAGAGTACACTTGGAAAGGAGGCCTCTGGCTGTCTGACAAGTTGGACTGATCTGATGTGAGAAACGCATGACCAATATGCACATTTGAACCTACAGAACAGGGCAAGAAATGTCGGACAAAGGGAAATTTGCGGATGTTACAGGCCTTTTAGGAGGAGTATACTCAACCTGTGAACAGTGCACGATGTCTTCTTTGAAGAGCGGTATCCTGATAGAACATGAGATTGAAAGATTGGATATCTCACCTCCCCTGCTACGCTGAATTTAACTATTGTTTTATTAGCCATGTTAGCAACTACTGACCACCTAATTATCACTACAGGGTGGGCCATAAGTTCCATATATTGGAACAATAAACATTTTATGTTGGACAACCTATATTTATATAATTGCTCTATATGATTATCATTGTCTCCAAAACACATATTACCCTCCTATTGTCCTCACCAAAAATGATTGTTTCTTGATATGAAAAATCCAAAAATCAGCTAAAAAAATCTCCAAATTTCTGAAAATTTGCAAACCTTCAGGAAGAAAATTCCAATAATTCATTAAAAGTTTTATTTTTTAAAAATCCCCCAAATTTTGGCAAGAAATTCTTGTAAATATTTTCAAATAGGAGTAAAAATCTTCCCAAAAAATCTACCAAAATCTAGTGAAATTCACTGGATTTTGGCTGATTTTTTTTTGTGAATGTTCTTAAGAAACATTTGTAACATTTCTTTTTTCCCACCAAAAAACTGTTCAAGATTTTCCAAAAATGTTGAAAATGTGGACATCAGAAGTTTCACTGTGAAAATGTGTTTTTTTCCCACATTTCAAACTAAAATGGTTCAATTTTGACCTGCAGGACAACACGAGGGTTACACAGTTGATGAACTTGCATTAGCACAGTTAAAGTTATGCTTGTAATGGTGTTGGAGATATGTTCCTTGAGATGATTTATGTCTCGTATCTTCACCTAATGCACCGTGGCCTTCAAATGCCCCAAAATAGCATCAAACCTATCTTCCAGGTATCTGAAACATAAAAAAATATATGTTACACATTTTCCTATGTATGGAAACTTATGCCCCACTCTGTATAATAAAGAAATGAGTGTGATCAACTTTGGAGTAGCATATATGTGGAAAAATATGAATCTACCTAAAACATCAATAGCACAAATCTGGTAAAATCGTGTTAGAACAGGAAAATATACAACACCGATGCAAAATACAATGTAACAATCACAACACTGTGGCTTAAAATGAGTTCTACCTTTTCGTCACCAACCCCTTTTGAAAATGACCCTTTGAAGATGAACAGAGACATACAGTATGGAGCACAAGGAGTCTTGTGCCTTGTGTTCTCCTGCTGACATAAAGCTACAACCCAGTGAAGCTTGACCTCTAACGCTACCACCTTCCACCTTCTCTGCCAAGCTCACGTTCACACACATGAGAATCTTTGCACACACAGAAGTCCATAGTAACTGTTGCTGTTTGGCTCCTCCAAGTCCACACAGAGCCCACCACCACCTCCAGCCAACCTTTGCTCCAGCGACCTCCACACATGTACACAACCAGAGATACGATGGCTGTAAACATACGGCCTTCAATAAAGCATCTGTGATATCGTGTCATTCTTACAGGAACAAGCAATCCACTACCTCTGAGCATGTGTGCATACCATGCATGCAAGTGTGTGTTTGTGTGTGGCCACAACAAGCTCCGACCCTGATGAAATCACAGTAATCCTCGGGCCGATAAAGCCCTGCTGGTGGCAATCCGGGAGGCCCCAGGCGCTCGCCACCCGGCCCAGCCAGGACCAAGCAGGGACCAGGAGCTGTAAGCTGCTTTCTCTGTGTCAGCCACCACATGCCGCACCAAGACCACAGCCAGCACTGGTGCTAGCAGTCAGTGGAGGACATGTACACAAAGACAGAGGCATAAACATGAGCAGAGAGATGGATCTGAAGCTGCAGAGAACAGTTTCAGTTCAGTATTATAAAAATATTTATTTAAACACTCAGCATGGCCCCCATACATTGTTAACCATCAAGCACTGGATGTTTCTGACTACGAGTTTCAAACCCTTCACAAACCACCTTAAAAACAGACCCTCCTCTTGGCTCAGAAGTGTCTGGAGAGGATTTTTCCAACAGCACAACACTGACCCAGCAGGCAGAAATGAACAACTGCATGCAAAAATCTCTTAAGGTGGACCGGCATGGATTGTGACTGAGTTTTTCAACAGGCTGAAAGCTCTGCTGAGAAGCTGAAACCCTCTGGCTGGCACTGAGGTGATACTTCACTTGTCAAACAATACAGAAATGTGAATTTGATTGGATTGGAACAAAAAGTCAGAGTTTCAACAGAAAGTGCTTTCATTGTTTCACCAAAAGAGGGAAAACATTGGTCGGGGGGGGGGGGGGGGGGGGGTCACACAATCAGTGGCAATGGCTTCAAGCTCCTCACACACACCAACACACACACACAGAGTCAAGAGCTACAGGAGATGCCAGCCAAGAAGATGGATCCGTCGTCCAAAGTAAGGCATAAACAGAAAATGTGTGTATCAGCACAAGCACAGAGTCTTCACATACAGGCTGAGGGTAAAGATATGAACCCGTCAGCCAGAAGACACATTCGGCATGTAGAAAAGGTCAAATGTCAAGCAAAAGATGTTTTTCTGTGACTACGCGCCGTTAGAATAAAATGGGGAAATTCATTCGGTGATTAATCAAGTTAAAGAGGAAACTGCACAAAGCAACAGCTCCAACACACTCACAGTTTACAGTCTGTTTTACAGCCATATATGGCAAAGCCGACATGGTGAACTTGACATGGAACAAAAACAGAAAATACATGTTTAGTTTTAGCGTATCAGCAATCTACAACTTGGGGGGGGGGGGGGGGGTACACATCGGACATGCTTCCAGCTTGTTTATTCAGCTTACAGCCCTATCTATGTATAGGGATGAAAGACCGACATCAAGCACAACAGACTAATAACCTGAGGGGCCTAGAAGAGAGGCAGGGAGCAGATTAGATAAAGTAGAGCAGATTGGAGACACAATAGTCAGAGGAGAGAGACGTGAGATAAGGAGGATCAGCGAGACACCGCAGGACTGGCTCTTTGACAGGACCTGCAGGGAAGTTTAGGCCACATGCATCAAATAATCCCATGTCAAGATGCTTGGATAAACATACCCTTTCACAGTGCATTGCGACACCAGAAGGAATTTCAAAAGACTATTAACCCTCCTGCTGTCTTCATTTACTAGCAACAAAAAATATTGTTTCCTTGTCCGAAAAAAAAAAATCAGCAAAAAAATTCACCAAATTTCTGCAAAATTGCAAAACCTTCATGAACAAAATTCCAATAATTCCTTAAAGTTTCTCCTGAGAGTTTTCTAAAAAAAATAAAATAAATAAAAATCACCCAAATTTAAAATTCTTGTAAATATTTTCAAAAATTAGTTAAAATTCTCAAAAAAACCTAAAAATACCTAAAAAGGGAAAAAAAAGCAGTTTTCACTCAAAAATAGATTTTAAGTTTCATGTAACCTCCTAATTTGACATGTATTAACCCTCCTGCTGTCTTCATTTACAAGCACCAAAAAATATTGTTTCCTTGTCAAAAAAAAAAAAAATCAGCAAAAAAATTCCCCAAATATTTGAAACTTTGGAAAATTTTCAGGAAGAAAATTCCAATAATTTCTTAAAAGTTTCCCTTATAAATTTTATTTTCAAAAAAATAAAATCCCCCAAACTTGGCAAGAAAATTCTTGTAAATATTTTCAAAAAATTAATAAAAATATTCCCAAACAATCCTAAAGATGTCTAACATGTTTACATATATATCAGCAAAACTTCTGACTTTTTCTTCAAAGCATTCACAAAAAATCACCCAAAATCCTGCGATATTTGCTGGATTTTGGTTGATTTTTTTCTGAATGTTCTTAAGAAACATATTTTTTAACTTTTCTTTTTTTTCCCCAAAAAATGTGCAAAAATTTTCAAAAAATGGTCAAAATGTAGACATCAGAAGTTTCATTGTGAAAATATTTTTTTTCCCCCCACATTTTCAAACTTTAAAACTTGTCAATTTGACCGGCAGGACGACACGAGGGTTAATACAGGAGTGCTACACACGTTACACTTCAAATTTTCATGAAGAAAAATGACAAAAACAGGACATACCTGCACATGAATGCCACTACAACAAACATATACCACTGCTCATTCACTGATTGTCTTTGAACTTAATTAAAACCTGGAAATAACACAAACATCTCTCTCCAAGAATATGACACTGCTAATGTTTTGTAACATTGCAGCAAAACTTTTCCGCATGACTGCAAACTGTTTTTACACCATTAGCATAACATTTCTGTAACAATACAAACACACCACAGCAGCTGTATTTACCGTCTGCCCTCGCTAATGCCACAAAACAAGCTTCAAAGTTTAACAGCAACTCAACCTTTTTCGCGCAATACTTACTATTTACTCCATTATAGCTGTTTTAGTCTCTTTCTGCTTTGCTAATGTGCTCACCCAGCTAGCCTAGCATGCTAACATTAGCATTAACGGCCGCACAGTTACAAACTCTCACCTGTTTTGAGCCTTTTTGAAAAGTCCAGTCCACTTCTGTTTTCCTAGAAGCTTTGTGTAACTCTTTATTTTTTGACAAGTTTCAGCTCCTTAAATGTCTCCTACTTCCGCCTAGAGTGCCTCTATAATCAGAGTCGCGACAACTGGGGATTTGACGCCATTTTGTTTCCATTCACTCAATATGGGACGCGCAGCGCGAGGTGCACATTCACGAAAACTATGGATTGTTTACTGATTTCAAGACATGTTTTGGACAAAATAATTTACTGGCTTGTTTTGTCTGGATGTCCAAGGCTGGATTATGGCCCTTTTTTGTGGAATATTTTCATCTGTGACTAGTTTTGAGCCTTCAAAGGTGAGTTGTGCTGTTTACGTTATTTGCTGTTTGTTGGACAAATGTGTTTATATTACCCGCTGTGGTAATCACATCTGAAAGTGTGAGTGTATACCGGCGGATTCATGAGAATCTAAGCTTTCCATGGGTGTATAATGTTTCTATCATCGAGTTTTGCAGCTTCGGTCAGTTTAGTAAAATACGTTTCCCGTCCGCCTGTACGGTGCTGCAGCTATGGCTAACAGCACCCTCATGCTAACGGCGGCTAACAGCCCAGAAACAAGTGAACAACACGGAGCCTGTTCGGGTCATATGAGGCTGATAAGTGACTGCAGGTTGGACGGAAAACAGAAAATAGGAAACAGAAACTGTCAGCTTTTTGTTGAATTGGAAATCATGTGAATGAACAGGGAGGCTGTTGTCGAAGCTCAGATGGGCCGCTGAAGTTTAATGGGGTAACCCGTTAAACTTCAGCGGCCCGTATTTCATGCATCTCCATGCATGAAAATGGTCAAAGTCAAAATAACCACAACTGCCTAAAATCACATCAAACTTTTCTATCTGTCATTCACCCATACATCATAACATGAAAGTACATACATGGGACTAACCTGGCACAAAAATCATGATGTAGTCGGTTTCCATCCCACTCTCCGTACTTTATTTTCCCACAGTTTCATTCTTTCACTACTCCTGGGAAATCTAAACATGTGTAATCCCTCCTCCGATCGATTTGTGCACCCAAAGGCCCAACAGCCCGTCATTTTTCAGGTATTTATGAAGCCAAAAAGACCTAGAATTACTCTCTACGTTGTAAACAACTTTAACAGGCATAACCGGCGTTCATGAATTGGAAACAAAATGGCTCCTATAGATCACGTGACCAAAATTTTTTGGACCCGTCATGTCGCCACTCTGATTATACAGGCACTCTGCTTTTACCAGTGGTTTTTTTTGTTTTCTCTTATCAAGAAGGCACAGCTGAAGCTCGTTATACTACTGACCAATCAGTGTCCACCAACATCAAGGATAATTTTCTCATTGTAACTTGTTTTTTTTTAATTGTCAGTATCTTGCAAAAATAACTTTGCTACAACTTAGGTATCAGCTTACGCCAGGTACACGTTTCACATCTACTATTCTTGGTTATTTTATTACATTTTATTGTCATGTTTTGCAGTATTTGTCAAAATAATTTACCTCAGGATTGATAGAGTTCTGTCTTATCTTATCCTATCTTATCTTATAGCCATCTGTTCTGTTAATTGTGATGCTATTTGCAAAGATATGGGAACATGTTGGTATTTCTACAGCAAAGTCTAATACAGTATAATGTTATCTGTAATTATCTTCAAATAGACTGTAAACAAACTACACTGCAAGTTTAGCCAGATTGCTTAAAGCTGATAGTTAATTATTTCATAGTTTCTGTTAAAATCTATCTAATGCTGCTCTTCTTTTTGATAATGTTGTGCTTGTGTGTTATTTTGTGTGCTAAAAACTGTGAAAAAAGACCTACTTTGAACAAAAAACTGAATTATCCTTTAGCATTAGCATCAGCTAATGTGAGTCTGTGCACGTGAGGCGTCTGCCGTCCTTTCCTGCATGTCTGTCTGTCTTCATGTGCAGCTAATGAATGACTCCTTGGCAGGAAGTTGTTGTGTTTTCTCCCTCTCTTCCTTCATTTAAGTGGGATCAAATCAAAACAACCCGATTCGGCGACTCCTCTCGTCTCGACCAGCAAATATGCTTTGTCTCTGTCCTCTTTCATTTTTTGACACAGATTAGTGCACTCTGGCGGATGAAATATGCTCGATTTCCTTCAGGGAGACGTGGCCTTAATGAAAACAGATTGCATGAGTGGAAATCCGGAGCGCTGGCCAAAATTGCAAATCTCAGGCACAAACTCGAACAACAAAACCTGATTGCGGTGAAATTGTAATTACAGGACCTAAATTGGGAAAGGCTTGGAAATATTATTATATTCCTCTTCTCAGATAAAGCTGACGAGTCAGTATGGTGGTTAAAGCAACAAGAAGATGTGATGTCAAACTTAACTCGGAGAACTTTTGTCCCCGTCATGCTCGTCACACGGAGAACAGCTGATTCATGTCCAGCAGGATTATGACGGAGCTTCACAACGTCACAACAGTCCACTCATTCACCAATCACACCACTTCTGGACGGAGTTTGCGAGCTTGTTTTGCGATCAACCGACGTCAAATCCGCATCTTGCTAACGTCACAACAAATCTGAGTGTCTTTTGGAGCCGAGAGCTGACTCTGCGGCCAAGTTAAAGCCGAGATAAACAAGGATGAGAACTGACATGTTTCGAGAAAAGCAAGAGAGCAGAACTGGAAGCCCCTGACCTCTTTTTTTCTGTCGTTGCTGTTTGGGTTTGGACATTGCTCAAACTTTAAAACACAGCTGTTTGATGACTATTATTTTTTTCCTGCTTTGGGAAATGGGAGTGCACAAAGCCAAGGATGAAGGCTTTACAGTAACTCTTTAATGCACATCTGAGTCAAGAGTTTTCATCTAATTTCCATGTAATAATCACCAGTGAAGCTCCCACTCATTGGAGTTGACACAGGTTTTACCAGAAAAACAGCAAATTAGGGGTTTTGGTGGAATATCCCTGGAAATTCTGCTGATAAATAATATTTTTGGCCCGTGTCAGTGCAGGGAACAGCCCTGAAAGTAATTCTAAAGTAACTTAGATCCTCTGGTGGAGCTCTTCTAGCTGTTTCAAGATTGAGCTTTAAATTTCAAGGTGCTTTAAGGCAAAAACAAGGCACAAAATGGCAAAATTGAGATGCAAAATGACAAAAACAAGGCACAATATGGCAAAAATGAGGCACAATATGGTAAAAATGAGACATAAAATGGCAAAGAGGAGGCATAATATGGCAAAAATGAGGCACAATATGGCAAAAGTGAGACACAAAATGGCATAAACAAGGCACAAAATGGCAAAAACGAAACGCAAAATGACAAAAACGAGACACAAATTTGCAAAAACCAGACACAAACTGGCAAAAACCAGACACAAAATGTCAAAAATGAGACACAAAATGACTAAAACAAGACACAAAATGACAAATACAAGACACAATACGGCAAAAATGAGATACAAATGAGCAAAAATGAGGCACAAAATGTCAAAAATGAGACACAGTATAACAAAAAGCGAGATGCAAATGGCAAAAACAAGAGACAAATTTGCAAAAATGAGATACAAATGATAAAAACGAGGCAGAAAAACAAACAAAAGTGAAATAAAATGGCAACGAGATGCCTTATGCTGTGAAATGGAACTGTATAAATAATACTGAACTGAACTGAATGTCCGAGTGTTGTAGAAAGAAAGAATTTTAAGATACAATCCAGGACTCCCAGAATCACACAGAAAAACTTCTTACAGAAGAGCTTGGCGTGGATGGTTCAGACTCTAAAGCTGAAAGGAAACCATTTGTTTTCCAGAAAAAAAGTTATTATCATTGAATCTAAGTGACTTTGGAATATTATTCTATTCTTCATCTCGTGCAGCTGATTAGTTACTGTGAAGGTTCTTTAGTGGTTCTTGTAATCATTTGTTTTAGTTTATTACAATATACTGGAGATAATGCAACAAGGTAGACAGTTACCAGAACCGTAAAGTCATACACCCAACGGTGACTAATTTAAACATGACACTGGTGTGAATTTGTAATACATCCTTGTTCCATGTGTTTTAATGTATTCAGTTGTGCCTGTAAACACATGGACATGACTCTCACCCTCCTCCTCCTCCTCCTCCTCTGCTCTTTGTTGTCTTCTCCTCCTGCTTCATCTTCACTGACCACCAACCTCCAGATGAGGGGATTTGTTTGCCACGGGGGTAAACAACCAGAGTCTGGGTGGCTCCTGGACTCTTCATTCCCTCGTCTTCATAGCCTTTTGAGTGCAAATCGATGAAGCCACAGATTTATTAACCCTTAACTCACTACGCAGGCAAAACTGACCATGACACATTGGGGGGTTTTTTTTCCCACTAAAACCTAGTTTCATATTCAGATGTTCCCAGCTGCTGTAAGCATTCACAAACCACCAGGGTCAGAGGCCTGCCTCTGTTCCTCTGGGGAGCCATTTCTCCCTCTGTGATTTATCCCGTAACATAAAACAGCATGTTATTGAAATCATCAGTTCCATTTATGCGTCTTCTCTTATTCGCTTGTTTACAACGCCTTGCACTTGTTGTACACTCATGTTGGACACCGCTAAGCCGCCGCACACACTCCGATGTGTTTTAATACGATCAGAGGATAACAGTTTATGTTGGCCGGACTCGTCTTCATCGACTCACTTCCTTCTTGTGTCGCCTTATTTTTGGCCCTGTCAGCTCTCTGCCTCGTCCATCTCCCTCGCCTTCACGTTTCGTCCCCGTCTGAACTTCACATTTGTCTCGTCTTTTTGAACTCTCTCGTCTGTTCCTGTCTGCTTTCCGACCACCCAGAGCCATTAACCGCCGGTTCGTGTAACTGTCCCATCAACAACACCAGCTGGGAGGAAGTCCTATCTAAAGTGACCCTCCTGACTGTCAACATGGTCTCTTAAGGTTGAACGTACACAGAGTCGGATGTAAAGCGACAAAGCCTGTAAAGTGAAGAATGTTATGCAAGGAGGTGAAATCTGACTGTGAAAACTCATTCAGATCCGATGCAGTTGTTTATAAAACTGTACGTACAGCGCAGAGGAAGTTCAAAATGGCAAAAATGAGACATAAAATGGCAAAACGAGGCACAAAATAGCAAAAATGCAAGGCAAAATGACAAAAATGAGATACAAAATGGTAAAAATGACAAAAATGAGAGGCAAAATGGCAAAAACGAGACACAAAATGGCAAAAATGAGGGGCAAAATGACATAAATGAGACATAAAATGGCAAAACGAGACACAAAAATAGCAAAAACAAGACACTGAAGGACAAAAAAAGACAAAAAATGGCAAAAATGAGGCACAGTATGGCAAAAAATAAGACGCAAAATGACAAAAATGAGACAAAACGGCAAAAACTAGACACAATTTGACAAAAATAAGACGCAAAATGACAAAAATGAGACAAAACGGCAAAAACTAGACACAATTTGACAAAAATGAGACACAAAATGACAAAAATGAGACACAAAATGGCAAAAAGAAGACACAAAATAGCAAAAACAAGATGCAAAATGACAAAAACAAGACACAAATGGCAAAAAATGAGACAAACGACACAAAACAGAGACAAAAAATTAGACAAAAAATTACATAAATGACACAAATGAGACAAAACATTTCAGAAATGGACAAAAAATGAGAAAAGTGAGAAACAAAACAACAACAAAAATAGACAAACAGCACACAAAATGACAACAATAAGACAAAAAACAGAAGCAAGACAAAAAGAAAACACAAAACAATAAAACAACAAAAAAACAACTAAAAACTCAGACAAATGACAAAAGTCAGAACAAAAAACAACAAAAACAAGACAAAGTATTACAAAAAAGAGACACAAAACGACAATGAACAATCCAGCATTTCACTTTATCATCCAAACAACTTGTCATGGTCTAGAAATTACTTTAAATTTACAATTTTACAAATTTACATTTTGCTGTTAATGTCTTCTCTGTAATTTTTACACTCTACAAAGTCGTCCTGTGGGCCGGATTGGACCCTCTGGAGGGCCGGTTTTTGCCCCACGGGCTGCATGTTTGACACCCCTGATCTAGAAACAAAAAGAAAATGAATCCTTAGATTTTGGTGCAGACGAGAAGAATCAAGACAGCAAAAAAAAGAGGGGACAGAGTGTATGTGTGCTGTATCTTGTGTATTCGCGTGCACGTCCTGCTCATTGTGGCAGAGTGTGTTCTCTCGCCATGTTCTCTCCCTCGTGTCCATTATGGCGATAAGGCTTCCATTGAAGTGCTGCCAGGCCTCAGATAAAGAGGCACAGAGAAACTTTCTGTGAACATGCCGCTCCTGCAGACCACCGCCACCCCGACCAGTGCCAGGCTCCCATCAACATCCCCCCCGAAAACCCCCCCAACCCTCCACTCCACATCACAACTCATCTGCTCCCCTTTATTCTCCTCGTATTCTTCATGCCAGACTCCTTTCCTTTGAGCTAAGGAGAGGATATTCTTACACCTTTGCAACATAGAATATGGACAAACGACAAAACCGAGACAAAAATTACATAAAGGACACGAACGAGGCAAAAGTGAGAAACAAAATGACAAAAAAATAGACAATCAACATAAGCGAGACAAAAAGGAAACACAAAACGACAAAAACATGAGACAAAAGTCAGACATAAAAGACAGTAGCCAACAGTATACTACAAAACTGAGACACAAAACGACAAAAGCGACAAACAAAATGATAAATGATGAGACAAACGATACGAAACAAAACAAAAAAGAGACAAAATTAGACAAAAAAGTTACAAAGCGCCACAAAAAATGGACAAACGACAAAAACTACATAAATGACACAAATGAGGAAAAAGATGGCAAAAGCGAGAAACAAAACGACAAAATAAAGAGAAAAAACAAGCGAGACAATATGGAAACAAAACAACAACAAAACATGAGACAAAAAATGACAAACAACAGAAAATTACAAAAATGAGACACAAAATGACAGAGACAAACAACATAAGTGGGATAAAAAACACAAAACGACAAAAACGACACGCAAAACAATAATACAGCAATAATTTAATTTATAACAAAACAGAAGCACTGGAATACGCTCTATGGGGCACAATGCGACCTTTTCGACTAAAACTGGTTTGATTTCGACTTTTACAAAGTTCGTAAGCGCTCTCAGAACTGCTCTCCTCTCTCACATCATTGTTAAATCCGACTCAGTGCACCAATTAGTCCACAGTCGCTTACTTACTGTCCACAGACAAGTTTTGAGTGCGACCACGCTTGGATAAATCTTCACAAACGCTTTACACATCGCAAGTTTTGTCGTCTCACACGCACTCTCTCATCGCTAATCAAACGGGCTGATATGCACATGCACACCTGGAGATAAATGCATTCACTCAAGCAATGAACATTATCCTCCCTACACACACACAAACACACACAGAGTCGGTCTTCAGCTATTGGAATCAGATGTACTGTGTGTGTTTGGTGCTTTGATGTGCTGCCGGGTGGGTTGGAGCCACACATGGAGGGGCGCAGCAGGGAGGCTGTCATGCCACGCTGGTCCTCCCGTTTCCTCAAAGGACCCCTGAGACCCAGCATGCCCTGCGGCGCTATTTAGCAAAGCCTGCCGACAGAAAGCCAAATTAAAGCACCAAAGAAGCTGGACTGAATGTCACAGGCGCTGCAGGAGAACCTGATGTTGAAGCTTCTACCTCTGATGAACCCCATATCTGATGTTTGTCATTTCAGTTAATAACACTAATGCTGACCGAGGAGCGGCGCGTTCATCTTTTAGTCATTTGGACGATTTTGCTGGAAAACTTTTGACAGAAAAAATGACAGCAGTGATAGCGAGATGCTAATGCATGGTTACAGAAACCAAAAGTTGGGGTCGTGCACTAGAGTGTAGCTTCAGCAGGCTGCTCTCGTTTAAAATTCAATTCAAAATTGCCCCGTTTCAAAGTTTGAAAGTGTGGGAAAAAGTATATATTTTCACAGTGAAGCTTCTGATGTCCACATTTTCAACATTTTTGGGAAATTTTTGAGCATTTTTTGGTGGAAAAAAAGAAGTGTTAAAAATGTTTCTTAAGAATATTCAGAAAAAAAATCAACCAAAATCCAGCGAATTTCACTGGATTTTGGTTGATTTTTTTGTGAATGTTCTTAAAGAAAATATTACAAGTTTTACTGATATAAATGTAATCACTTTAGATATTTTTAGGATTTTTTTGGAAGATTGTTACCAATTTTTTGAAAATATTTACAAGAATTTTCTTGCCAAATTTGGAGGATTGCAAATTTTCAGAAATTTGGGGAATTTTTTTGCTGAATTTTTGGATTTTTTTTTCAGACAAGGAAATGATAATTTTTGGTGTCCGTAAATGAGGACAACAGGAGGGTTAAATCCAAAATGTAAAACCACAAGTATTACTGTTTATTGTCGCTTCAAAAAGCAACCAAATCGCACCTATTACACTCAAAAACAGGATTCTTCTTTATAGTCTCTCGTGCTTACTGTACTTTCACGGTTACTTAGAGCTCTGACAACAAGCAGACGAGTTGTCAAGTTCTTCTCAGATGCCAGAGGAGTTTCATTCCAGCCACCTCTGACCCCTTTTTATACACAGAATTACTTCTGGAAGGAATCAGCGGAGAAAGTTTTGGCCACGCAACAATTTGAAATTTTTGTTATCGTCCACAGCGTGTTGAGAGGAAACACAGATTCTCATGTGTTTATGTGGACAGTGTGCTCATCCTGGGTGACATCAGGGGTAGGAAAAAGAAAAAGAAAGAAAGAGATGCGACCCAGTTTGTGCTCTGCCAACGCAGAGTTCGCTCTGGGCTCATCCTCCGGACCAATGGAGACAGGAGCAGAGAGGTGGAAAATCCACTAAAAGGGGTCGCTGGATGGAATGAGGATCTTCTGCTCTTCTGTGTTTGTCAATAAAGTTTCCCCTCCAGCTGTGGGGGTGCTCTATTTGGGTTTTTTCCACAGCTGTACACAACAATCCACTGGACGACTATACATCCCCACCTCCTATAAACATACATTCACAGGGCTTACTATTGATTTTCTGAGCCACATACGTCTTACTTTGAATTTATTTGCTGATTTATTTTGTGCTGCCACACATGATTAATGCAGAGAATGATCATTTAAAAACTGTAAATAAAAATAACGGTAAAATTCCAGCAGCTGTGGTTGTCAGAACTCTGCCGTAAAATTATGGTAAAACATTTTCTTCATGTACAGTCAAACACGACTAAACAACATCAAATGAGCACAACTTCCTCTAAACTTCTGTCTGAGAACGGGAGTGAAGTCTCAGTTCCTGCGCTGGATATGAATCAACAATGAGCAAAATTGCAAAAGTAAATCTGCCTATTTACCTCCAACCACTTCGGCAAACTTTTAATCTACTCGTGTGATTTTGTATGAAACGGTATTCCTGGAATAACGACTTTTCCATTTCTACTTGTGTTTCATACAATGACGCAATCTGACCGAGCAGTCCATTAGGGCTAATTAGAGGCCACACAGAAACACTCCAGCTCGTTAAATGTTCAGTTTTAAAGACTCCCTCTAGTGAAAATCAAGTCTTTTACCCTGTTAACATACCCATGCGGTGTGTCTTTTAGATGCTGGAAGACGCACGATGAGCGACATGAGCAGTCGACAACCTGACTGAGCATTTCTAGCATCTCAAAAACATCCTGGGTTTTATACTGAGCAAATCCAAAGAACCAATCCTGTCAGCTCACAGGATGGTGCTTTCTGTATCATTGCTTCTCTTAGGAATTGGTTGTAAGGCTGACTTACTTCAATATTACAACCGCTGTGACGCGTAGAGTGGTTTGACTGTTCAGTCATTTTAATGCAAGAAGAGATGATTTACTGCTAAACATGCAACTCTGATTCACAAAGATGAGTAGCTGGGAGTTAAATCAATGACCAGAGATCAAGTTGAGGTGAACATCTATGCCTTTTGATGATAAAAGGATCACTTAAAGAAGCCAAACAGACCTAGGAAGTGGATAAACTCCCAACAGAAAGGCCCAAAACTAGAGGCCTCTTACCTTCATCTACACCACTATTTCCATGCTGGCTACACAGAAGATCAATACATGTGCTACAGCTTTACGTCACATCGCTTCACTGCTCAGAGTCAGTCATTGTGGCAACATCAGAAGAGCTGGGACAAAGGCAACGAGGTACATTTGAAGAGTGGAAAGTGGGCACTCCAAAACAATCGCCCTGCTTCGTTATAAACTAACTGTCGGAATGTGTCGACAGCGACGTACTGATGATGTTAAAGACTGTCTGTGGGTGTTTTTTTTCCTTGTTAAAGCCATCCTGGTAGAGGGAGGGGAGGGCAACGTACAGAACATAGTCTTCAGAAAGTGGTTTGTCATTTCTTGCGGTCTGCTGCACTCAGTTTTATTTGTTTCTTGTTTGAGCTCTTCCCGGCAACCGCAAAGCTCAGAGACTTGAAAATGTGGCAGCTATGCTGGCTGTAATGACGCCGATTGGGATGTTTCCAAACAAAAAATTCATATATATCTTATAAAAATAACTTGACGCCTCTTCTGACACCATTTAGAGGCCGATTGCACACTGTTCCTCTGTTCACTGAGGAGGAATGGAACAACTTGGATGGAAAAATCTTCGAGTTAATCAAATTAGTCAAATACAAATAGCCTCCTCTTTTATTTAGATTAAGTAAGTACAGTAAAGCCGCTGTGATTGCATGAAATTTTTTTAAGGGAAGCATATTTTTCCGTTACTGCTGAATGTCTGCTCCAAAAAGGTGGATTGCATTGAGCTCTAAAAGCAGAAAAATCCATGTAAATTATATCTGATACTCGTGTGCTCTGCAAGCGTGAAAGGTGCAGAAGGGTGCTGCCTGTGAGAAGATGTCCTTGGAAAAGGCTCAGGTCAAATCATTTTGGCGTTTTACCCTTAATGGAGCTGAGGAATGGTGGACTCTGCGGATTTAAACAGAGGCAGTGACAGGAAAATATTACCTTCTTATCACTGCTGTGATTCTCCTCTTCGTCAGCCTTTATTTCCACCTGACCTTTGACCTGAAACTGACTCAACATATGAGCATCACTTACATGTGTCTGTCTGTGCGTCAGTGGTTGACGTATCCATCATTTCTGAGCCTGTTTGCAGTGACGACACAAGACGAACCGAGAAAAAGTGTGGAGCCTGGAGCAGTTTAACCTAGTCTGGTGCATATGGCAGCTATCTGGCTTAATTGCCAGGGATTTCCATTGCTTCTTAGCAGTTTAATCATCTCTCGCCGATTTTTGTGGGCCATCTGGAAATGATATGCTCTCAATTAAGTCTCCTCTTCCCTGTTCAAGGTTTTAAGACTTTCTTCCACTTTGAAGTCGCTTCCAGGCCTACAGCAGACGGGCTTTAGTTGAGCTACACCTACACTGCGATGTGAGAACTCCGTCGACGGAGCTGCTGCTACTGCCACACATCACTTATCTGCTGGCCTAATTTTTCCTCCTCTCTTGCTTGCTTTGCTTCACGAGCCTGGTCTTCATTACGTCCAAAAGTGGAAAATAGCGAATAACTGTTGGATGAAATTAGAAGTGGGGCATTTTTGGTGGAGTTTCTCATAAACAGCAGGTTGAGACGTCAAAGATTGCTTCACCAGCAGCAGCTCTGTTTCTGGGTTTCCCCTCGTTTTTTTTACTCTATTTTTCGTTTGGTGTGATCATCTCAACAGACAGCCCCTTCATTTCACTATCATTGTGTGATCCGGTCAGGTGTGAAACTCTTGGTGAAAGTGTCTAGTTTTACGCTTTTCCAAGCCAACATGCCTTGAGTGTTGGGTATCTGGCGAGTCCGTCTGAACGAAAGAACTGCACGTTTCTTTCGATTCCAATCTGCCACCCTTAAATAAGAAAACAAGAGCAAACAACAAAAACGCTCGTAAAAAATTATAAACGAGGATGGAAAAAGTGATGGATGTTTCACTTCATTGCTTTCTGACTCTCCTTGCCAAGGCTGTAATTTGCATCCATGCAGCGATGTTTATTTAGGAGCAGATGTGTTATTGAAAATTCGGGGGCAGTGCGAAGCTTCAGTCCCAGAGTCAATCGCCCCAGTGGCCTTGTTTTGGTTAGAAGTAAATGAGAGAATGCATATGATGGCTTTTGTCTGCGCGCCCGCATGTACACGTTCGAACCACATGTCTGGGATTGCTCTGGGAACGGGGGGAAAATCTGACTTTTTGGGTATGGCGAGCAGCTAGCTAGGTGATGGCAGCAAGCCAGCCTTCCACCTTTTGATGAGATCCATGTATCTGGTGCAACACGTGCGAGGAAAGGTCAGAGAATACCAGCGCTGCTGCATCATCACGGCGGCTGGATGACCCCCATCGTCTGTCCCTGATCCTCTCCTTTCTCTCCATTATCTCCTTCTCAGCTTCCTCGACTGCACCGTCTGGGCTCCTGTGCACGTGGGAGTCCATATGTGGGGCTGAAAAGCAGGTCACGGAATCTGGGAAGGCTTTGTTTATGCGCAGAGGTGAGCATGTCACAACAGGATTGAATGCTTCCCGTGGTCCTTGACACTCCATAGGGCCCCCTGTTCCCCCTCAGCCCTCTGTTTAGATAAAGGCCCTCCCGTCCTCCTTTCCACGGCCCTCAAGCACTTACAGCTGAGATGCAGGCTGGACTGATTATTTGGACGGGGGGACGTACACGTGCTCGGCCCCTCCTCTGTAACATTTTATGCTAGCAAACTCACCAGCTCAGCATTGTGTATCCCCACCAGTCTTCGATTTGCACCTTTTCTGGCCATTCAGATGCAACAAAAGCCTTATTGTTTATTTACTGCCGGCTTTACTGCGGCATAAAGCGCTAATGAAGCTGCTGGTCAAATTACTGAGGACCAGTGGGATTAGCAGAGTGAGTTACAAACGTAAGAAAAACGGCCCCTCGGGGTCGAAAGCCGCCACAAATCTACGAGGTGTTTAATTCTCACCTGTTTAATGTTATTTATAGCACTTACAATGCTTTAAAAGTATCAGTTTCAACATGTGGCTCTCAGTAAATGAGGCAATTTTGGGGGAAAAAAGCGTATTTCATCCCAAGGAAAAACAAAAACAAATCAGGGCCTGGTATTTTTCACGCTACACCAAAAAAAAAGGGCACATATTGACAGCTTGCATGTGTAATTTTCAGCTTTTAAATTGATTTCTGCAGACATTTAAATCCAAAAATAGTTCAGTGAGCATCACAGAGAGCAGCAGAACAGAGGAGGGAGTATAAATGAAGAGTTCATTTGCAAAAACAGGGAACTCCGTTTTCAGAAAACTCTTTTTTTTATTATTGTTTACTTGAGATACTAATAATAATAATAACACTAATAATTTATTTTTTCTCTATTTTGTCATGTATTTTTCTACTCAATCAAATCCACTCAACTTCAGTTTGATGGATATTATCTGACGTAAACAATAAAAAAAAAAGTTTTCTAAAAATTTATCAAAACGGAGTTATCTGTTTTTGCAAATGAACTCTTCAAATAAAGATTAAATGCACACCAGTGTCCGAACTTTATCAAGCTCTGTGCAGTATTATTACACTTGCTAGCTCTTATAAGCTCATCAGATCACATTAAAAAGGAGAGGTTTCATTTAACAAAGAATCCCAGCCAGGGCCTCAGTGTTCCAGACTAATTTCTAAGATCAGGAGGTAATCTTGTGTCTTTACAGCTACTCCCATCAGCTGTAAAGACTCGTGCGATCCCCTCTTAAACCTGTTTGGAACTTTTTTAAGCATATAATTCAAGTTTGATCTGACCAGGATCTGGATGCTCGTCCTTTCTGATTGCATGTGCACTGTTAGGGTCCAAAATCATGACCTGAGACAGCTTTGGCATTTTGGGAAACTCTTTTTTTGCATCTATGTGCGAATTGTGAAGCTACAGACTGAGGATGATTAGCATAGCTTAGCATCAGACGGCTGTGCTGGGGTCTCAAAAGGCCACAGGAAACAACCATAGACTGTATATAAAGTGGACGTAGCATCTGGCTCCAAAATTGAAGCCCACCTGGAAGTGTCAAAAACTTGCAATATCACGCCGTCCGCCAGGGTTGGCTCCAAAAAGCTTTTGCTCCATAGACCCCAATTCATTTTTGGAAAAAAATAAAATTTGATAGACTGATGTTCTACAGCTCAGGATTTTTTTCCCGTTAGTTTTCATGGTCAAAATGAGAGATCAGGTGGCCGATCTTAAAATAAATCAATACTGAATTTTAAATAAATCGTTAAAGTTGGGTGCGTGGCTATACTTGATTGACAGCAACAGAAGCCTCTGCGGTAAAATGTGGGTGGGATAAGAGAGGCTTCAGCCAATCCTGCCCCTAGTTGCTCTCTGGTCCAGTCTGTTTGATGACGCTTTTTACGTCACTGGCTCCAAAAAATCCAAAACGGCGACCAGGAAGTAGCAAAATCCGGGCTTCATTTTCTCGGTGTTGAAACCAACGGGTGACGTCACGGTTAGTTCACGCCTGGAAACAACAAGCTAATTAGTGACCTTTAGAAGTGCTGAAAGGTGGATTTTTAACCTTTTAGAAGCCTCATTTCTAAATAATTGTCAAGCAAATATGGAAATGTCACCGTATTTTTCCAAGCTATAGTTGGAGTAGAAAATGGTTTCACAGTTATTACTAACTTCCTCAGTCTCTGTTCAGGAAAATAGCATCTGCAAAAAGTGGATGACATATTTTCCTCTCTCACACTGATGCAACAATGGGGTTAAATTTTCAGATTTAGGCATGTGGGCATGTTTCCACTTCAAACTGAAAATTTGTTGAGGATCCATTTCCACACCACAAATAGTAAACAGTTGTTGAGAAAGTCCTCTCCAGCGGTTTCACATATCCTGAATGTGCAGTTCTTTCGCTCAGACGGAGTCGCCAGATACCCACTTTGATGAAAACCGTAGCGTAATGAGGAATGGCTCATATAGCCATGACTCACTGTGTTTATCCCATTTTTTAAAATGCCTGACCTCCACGGACCTCTGTAATTTATCTAACAGAAAGAGGTCGCATTTTAAAGTGTTTTTCTGATGTTCTGTTCATCATCTTTGGGGTATTTTGTCTCTGTGAGTTACCCTCCTCCTGCTGCAGAGAGGTCAGAGGTCAGGGTCGGAAAGTGATTTAAAATTCTACTCAGCAACACTTTGAAACCAAAGATTGCGTCCATTAATGTGCAATATTTAATCGACATGTCGTATTATGTTGTCTAATTTAAGCTACTTTTCCGTGAGCGACCCTGAATGCGACTGGGTGTTATTAAACAGGGAACAGAATATGTCCACCTGAGCCATTGAGGAAAGCCAACACGTTCCACAGATTCCTGCCTGGTTAAACAGGAAAAAAAAGAAAAAGAAAGAAGAAAAGATCATTTGTGGATAATTGCAACCACATTTTCAAGACGCACTCCAGTTCTGGGATGACCAACGAGATCAGACAAAGAAAGAGTGACGGGTGAAACTGAGGTAAAGCAGCTCCTTTCTGCCGTTCATTTTCAAAAACTTTAAAGTTCAGACGTTTTACGGCCTGCGGTCCTTCGCCTCCCTCTTATCCTCCAGTCCCACCGTCTGCAGCTCTTATCTCTGTCATATGTTTGGAGGATGAAGGGATGCCCCATTACAAGCTGCAGAAGCGAGCTTATTCTAGTAGCCATCTGGCTCCAATGAAACAGTCGCTTTGTGAGCCGGACTAGTAGTCTGACATGTCAGGGGTCCACTGTGTTGGAAACATGTTTACCGACTGTAGAAAAAGCCAGTCAGCAAAAATGTCTGCTTCCTAAATCTCATTTCAAACACTGAAATCCTGAAGGGATTATCAGCAACAGGAAACACTCTCCCCGATGTTTAAGTTGCTAATTCGATGAATGAATTGCCAACTAATTTGACGTTGTGAAAGCCGCTGAAGTTTTATCAAATGTGTATTTTAAAAATGCCTGACTAAAGCCCGGAGACGCATCTTTCGCTTAAACTGTGCAGACGCCTTTTAATAACCCTTTCTGCACAGTCAAAACACACAACTTCTATGGATCGCAGCCAATTCATGCTTCCCCGAGTTCACAGAAATGACGTTTGCATGCATGCGGACATCCGATTTATAAAGACACAGGAGGTGATGTATGTGCACATGTATAATATACACAGACATGTCGATTGCAAACATGTACACAGACACGTGAGCCTCCCAAACAGAATCCAGGTGTGCTTAATGCTGTCGTCAGGTCTTCAGTATCGGCCGTGCTTTCAGTCATCGCTCACACACAGGGGCTCCGAGTTCCTTCAGCAAATACCTCACAAAACCAGCAGCTCCTCCACACTCCATGTGGATGCAATTCTTGGGTATTTAGAGCGGAAAGTCTCCACGGGGCTACTGGAGAGAAGTTGAAATTAAAGCGCAGCACAAACACAGTACATCTCCAGTGCTAATTAGCAGTTACAAGTCCCTTGTGTCTACTGTTTGACAGCGAATAGTAAACAGAGACGCTCTTTGTTGCTGATTGATCGCTGCTTTTTTGTCCCGTCAGCTAAGATGTGGGGTGTCTCTGGACATGTGGGAATACAAATTTGCCCTCTTTCGGTGCTTCAAAGTCCCTCCATTCATTCGCTGGCAGAGTGCAGCGAGGCGTAAATGAGGAAGATCAAACCCAGTGCAGAGACAAAGGGAAGAAGAAAAAGAAAAGAAACCCTGGCACGTCGTTGGGTCTAGGATGCCTTCCTTGTTGATGAGCTGCACTCACATGTCCCTGAACTCTGGAGGACCCCGCTTTGATCCTGCTTTGTGCGAGCAGTCACCTGTCTGTGACCTCCTGACCTCTGCTCACCAACAGCTGTTTAGTTGTCAAAGCTCAGTCGATTTGTGCCATTTCACGTAATCTACACCAGGCCCCCCCCCATCCCGAGGTATATAGGGTAGTCTGAGAAAACACAGAGCGGCTTCACTGCGAAGATCCAACTTTGTCCCATTTACAAGAAACCGAGAAAGGCATCCATCCGTCGGCCCCGACATCGGCCCCATAACTCAGCTCACAGCCGGGCCGTCTGTTCACTCCCTCTTTTCTGTGCCTCAACTTGGGCCATGTGCTGCCCTCGTCCTCGGCTCTGTTTGTATCACATCCATTCATGCCTGTCTCCCCTCTTTCATCTCATCTGTCTTTCTCTCTCTGCACATTTCTCCGTCCTCTTGATGGTGGCGGAGGCTTTGTTTGTTGTCAAACTCACATTCTAGCCCAGATCTGGGCTCCTGGGTGGAACTTTCTCCGTTTCTTTTCCATGCCGGCGTCCTGAGGGAATTCTTTTCTTGTGTTATTTCCCTCGCAAGACTCATTAAAAACTTTAGTAAATATTTTCCACTCTATAAAAAGAAATTAAGTTTGGATCTACAGATTGTGTAAAAGGCAAGGGGAATACAGTAAATTGGGATAAATAGTACGTTTGATGATGCTTAAACTACAGAGGAACTCCTCATTTGATGTCTGGCTGGAGACAGAGCTACCTGCCATGAATAAATGGACTAAACAGAGCAGTCCTTGTTTCTGCAAGTCTGTGCATCAGCTCTTTTTTTCTCCCCCCTCCTTTAAACTCATATTCCTGTCAGGGGCCTCCCATATGTGCTGTGCAATGTGTGCTTTGTCAAGGAGGAAAGAGACTGAAAAGAAAAGGAGATAGATCTTCAGGGAAGGTGCAAGCACTCTCTTTTCACTGTCCTGCCTCCCTTAACGCTGAGCCTGCACATTTCACCGTCCTCCGGATTGTAATGGAAAGTTCTGTAATGGAAGAATAACCCCGACAGATCTGACACATAAGTCGAGCTACTAATTGGAGGAATGCAGTCAAGGCAGAGCGGCCGCATTGTTTTTGACACTGATTTCGAGCAAAGAGAGGCTACTGTTACTTTAGCAATTAAGATAACATAAACCTTGGCAACAAAAGGCCGAGTAAAGGGATTAATCCAAGCTACTAGATAATGTTACCCTCCTGTTTAAAGTCCTAACACTGCTTTCTTCTATATCTTCCAGTGTGTATTATACCTGCTGCTTTTGTATTGAAATCGTGACTTTAGAGAATTGCCTGTTGGAGCGGCAGAGAGATTTCTCTGCCAAACTCCACTTTGATTCCAGAAACTCTGCATTCCAGCGTCTCCGCAGCCCCGCTGATCGAGCTCTCAGAAAAACGTGAGCGAGAGGAGCTCTTTCTATTGATTTTTCTTCGGTTTGGAAAGCCATTTCCTTTCCCGGCAACCCTCTCATGTCCAGATGTTGGCTTTGAGGTGCCCAGCTGAGGTGCCCGGCCAAAGGTACGGGTCAATTTGTCTGTCAGTCAGGATAATAATAACTGCAAAGCTAATATTGCTCCATTTATGGGGTGATTCAAGGCTGCGCTGTACATCCTCAAAGCTTTCTGGAAATGTTGAGACATTTCAGATGATTTCAGGAAGCTCTCGTGTTACTAAATGTGTGACACTAACTTGTTGAGGTTTCAAATGAGGCCTCATTTTGGATTGAAAATTACTGCCCAAGTGGCAATTCTTCAGTGGTTCAACAAGCTTTACAGGGACTCTCTCAATGCCAGTAAATGCCTCGTGCAAACTTTCTCGACTGCAATTTGCGGATTCATGAACTCCAAGTTTCCAGTTCCAACAACACCCCTGATTATTGATCTTTGTCTAACCTTTGACCTCAACTTGAGAGAAAATTAAAGGCTCCAGGCAGCACTCAGTGCAAGTGGCCAAGTCTCCAAAGGATTAGATACAATATCAGCATCGAGGTTCATGCACTAGCATCAACTTGAAGCTGAACAATCACACTTGACCATTCCAACACCATTTATTTGGAAATTTTCTGTCAGGACCACTCATGCAAAACGACATCAACAGCCAAAATCTGTGCAAGCTAACCGCGAAAATACTGAACAATACTCTGCTATTCACCAGGATTGTGTGAAACACAACTACTCAGCAAAAGAAAATGAAGAAGCCAGAGGAACAACTGAAATGATGCGACATTTGACAACAGCCAGAGCCTTCAACATCTTCTATAATGACAGACACTATATTAAGAATAATAAAATTAATATGCAAAAGAAAAGATTTTAACAAGACCTATATAATATTTAACAGGGAGATGGAGATCTATTGTATGCTGGTTTCAGTTCTGCTGAAAAGAAACAGGTGGGCCCATATGCCTCCAGTTATCTCAGATTCTTGCTTCATGAAAGGAGAACTTTTGTTTCACATTCTCGAACATGTTGGGTTCATTTCAACCAGCATTCAGAGAAAATACATAGAGGGAAGTGTGTTTCTGACTAAAGGTTCTCTGCTTATTCAAGCAGAAGCCGTTGGTCAGATTCTAAGTTTGTGGGCTTCTACGTGCGAACCAGTTTTAGACGAGGACAAACACAATGAACTTAGAGTTACAAGAGAACTATAAAGTTGTTCATCTTTGCTGTTTTAGTGCTAATGCTGTATACTACTGTGCATGTATGCTTTTACATTTAAAATGAGCACAAATGGACGAAAAAGTCAAAATTTTGTGGATATAAATGCTGACTTGAGCCAAACTGGATTACAACTGTGGTCCAGAATTTGACCCCAGATCCAAAGACCCTCATGTTTGAAGGCTGCACCATCACTATGTTAGCTGGTGGTTTCTGCAGATTTATTTGTCATTACAAGGGCTGAAGACAGGGTTCTCGCCAGCACATTTCAGCGTAACGGGCCGTTACGCTGTCGTAAAGGCCGTTACGCTGATGTAACGGTCCGTTACGCTGTCAGTTTAAAAGATTACGCTGTTGTTATGAGAGTGTGTGGCTCCGTCATGAGAGAGGGAGAGAGAGCAGCGTGTGTGTGTGTGTGTGAGAGGGGGAGAGCGAGATGTCCGAGCGACCCTGAATGCAGCGCGAGGCAGAGAGACGGCAGTCGGTTCGGTAGAGGAGGAGAGAAGGTGTGTAGTTCTGGGTTGGCGGTACTGTGCGGTTCAGCCACTGTTTATAGACAATAAAGGCTGCAGTGTTCTTCGATACGGCTGGGCTCCTGTGTCTTTGCCTCTACGGCTGATGATGAAGTGAAGGGGGTTAACCCTGGGCTTCCTGACCACGGTCGGGGGCCGAACAGGAAGGGTTAATACTGTGATTAGGGCCGCTGCGCTGTTATTTTGACAGATAACGCCATGTGCGTTTGTTTTTATCGACTGGGTGCCTATCTAGGTTAATTTATGTCTCCCCACCTCAGCCGTACTTTCCTGTCGATTGACTCGTTCCCGTCTAAAATTAAGAGTCGCTTCCAATCTCGGGGTTACAATTAGCATGTCTCGGTTGTTTCTGTGAGCCATGTATGGTGAATAGTGACCTAAATCACAAGCATTTGGAGCATCTGCGTGATGCTCATTGGCTGACATCTGGGCCGGCCGCTCGCAAGATTTAATGAAGGCTATTGCGCGTGCGCATGCGGGAGGACCTGTCGTTACGCTGTAAAAAAATCCTGGTGAGAACCCTGGAAGAGTTCCTTGAATGTCCACTTGAGGCTGTCTGTAAAACTGAGTCAATCCCTCTAGACTCTCGTGTTAAAATGTCCGACATCAAAGCAGAAATAAACAAGTTTACTGCCTGGTACAAAGACGGTTTTGGTCTCTACAGCTTCATAATTAAGGCTTCATTGACAGGT
Organism: Acanthochromis polyacanthus; assembly: GCF_021347895.1. Classification (NCBI taxonomy): domain Eukaryota; kingdom Metazoa; phylum Chordata; class Actinopteri; family Pomacentridae; genus Acanthochromis; species Acanthochromis polyacanthus. The sequence goes on along the minus strand of NC_067134.1, from coordinate 24,506,462 downwards.
GAGTGTCCAGGGCCAACAAACATTTGCATGACTCACCTTATCTCCTCTCATCCTCCATTTTTTGGTTCATTTATGGATTTGCTATGAGATAGGCAGAATGCCTTGGTGGTTTGCACTTTTGCCTTGCAGCTAGAAGATCCCCAATTTGCGTCCCGGCCTTCTTGGGATCTTTCTACATGGAGTTTGCATGTTCTTCATGGAGTTTGCATCTGTTTTCTCCGGGTTAATTGGTAGCTCTAAATTTGCCCATATGTGTGAATGCGTGTGTGATTGTTTGTCTCGATGTGTAACCTTTGCGGTAGATTGGCAACCTGTCCAAGGTGTCCTCTGCCTTCCCCCTAAGTCGGCTGGGATAGACTCCAGCCCCTCTGCAACCTGAATGAAGATTAAGCAGTGTGTAGATAATGGTCGGATGATGGGCAGAATCTGGCTCTTCCAATATATTGTCGACTGCTCCTCAGACCTATGAACGTAGGCGCCCACGTAGGATTCACCCATCATGTCTACAGTCACTCATAACAGCATGCATTTTTGCAGAGGTTTGTTTGGTCCTGACTGCCCTACAAAATCTTTTCCAGCAAGGTTTTAGCTTTTCAACCTTACAAGGTGTAGCTGTTTTTGAATTGGAACACTCTCAAACTGACCTGGCATCAGGTTTTGGAAAAAAAAAAAAAAACTGCCAACGGTTCAAAGCAGTGAGTGGACAGTGGAGTGGAAAACATGATGCAAGACATTTGATTTGTCAAGGGTTTAAACACTATAACTACAAACCTAATCACTGGCAGCTAAAAGGTAGAAATGTAACAGGGTATATATTGTTACATAAATGCATAAATATCTCATAATATGAATTTGCACAGAATTAGTGAAGTGTTGATTTTGATTTGCTGTTAAACAACATAAATGAACTTGTTTCTGGCAGAGTGGTGGACATAATTCGTGGTGAATGTGGTCACCAGGAGCCTGTTGCTCAACACATCCACCTCCGGAAAGTGTGAAACAATGACTGGAAGAGTCATACTGCCCTCTGTTATGGACCAGGGAGTTGAAACACACCGACATTAGTCAGCCCTCATTGCTTCCTCTTTTGTTTCCCAACGAGCCAAGGCGTGGTTAATGAGCTTCATCAAAAAGCTCCTTTCTCGTCCCTAGTCTTGGTCACCATCCTCTGCCCGGCTCTTCCCACAGAAACAAAGGGCAGCGTCTAGGTGCAATGAGCTGCAGAATGGCGTCACCGGTGATATCAGAGGGGAAGTTGTGGTTGGAGGAGGGTATTTTCCCTCTTACTGGCATTGAGGATTCTGGCGTATGCCAAGTTCAGGGATGATTGCGACATGATTTCTTCGGGGAAGTTGGCAGATTGGTCATTTTATGAAGGATTTCCCCCTTTCTTTGTTTTTCTCAATGGATGCCATACTTAACAGTTTGTTTTAATATCTTGTTCTTGTGAAATGAAAGAGGATGTGAATCTAGGAGCTGCTTTCTTCCATTTAAGGCACTATTTTAAAGCTGTGATGTGTATGGCCATCCATTCATTCTCAAAAACCTCCCATTTCGGCACTGTAGGGTAAATAAAAAAAGCTTTGATAGAAGGTGCAGCCTTTAATCACTGCAGTATCTACTATAAAACTCTCTCCAATCCCTCTCTTTATCTTTTTGCATCTTGCTCCGTTTGTCTCTAAAGGGTAGCGTGCTTAGGTGACTCCATTAGTATTCAAACTTTCCCTGGGAAATGGTCTCATAAACAGCTGGGAGTCACAGCAGGGACTCGGCACTCAATGCACAATGTGTTTGTGAAACTGTGACTTCATATGCCAGGATGAGCTAAAGGCTGACTCCTCCATTACACACCAACCGATGCACACTAAACGTGCCAAAGTCACCTTTATTAACCGCTTGTGTTGATGTTATTTTCACCGCGAGGCACCCAGGGGTGCACAGCGGGGCAGCTCGCATCACGAAGCACAACTCGTGACGTAGTTTGGGCACGATGCATGCAACGACGGGCTTGAGTCACAAAACAAAGAATGTTATAAAAGCAATGTGACATTTCCCTTCCTAAATACCCACGTCATTTAACTAATGATCTACTCGAAGAACTGCTGGGTGCCTGGTTAAGAGCTTTCATTGTTCCATGCCACCGGGCAGCTTAAATTGAAAGATTGCTCGGAAAGATTTGAGAAAAGTGAGATTTTTCATCCGCAATCAGGGGGCTGGTGGAAATATACACATGAGAAATACTCCACTGCACTGCTAAGCACTGGAATTTTACAGAATTGTTATTTTTTCAGTAGTTTTGAATAAAAATATCAATATATGCATTGAGTTGAATTTAACAGTAACCATAAAATTTCAACTTTGGGATAAAAATCACAAATTCATTGTATTTTCATCAATATTTCATGTTCATGTTCATGTTTCATGTTCAACAGATAAAACTATTAAATTCTAAATTCTATGCTGCAATTAACTGAAACAGAAGTGTTATAATTAGACTATAACAGATTATTTTCTGTTAAATGAGACTTTTGTTGTATAATCAGAGGTTTTCACTACAAATATGTTGAATAAATGTGTTTATGTGAAATATTTGGTGAGGTGCAAAAAATACAGTTTTAAATATTAGATATATATAATATATATATATATCATTTATCACTCTTTCAGCCCATTTTTCAGCCCACTGAAAAGCTATTTGATTCAGAAAACAGCACAGTCAACACCTTCGGGGTTTCCAAATAACCACAATCTTTACATAAATTATTTGAACTGGTTGTCTCCGGCTTAAAGGAAGCACATAAAGTAGCCTCCTGCACAGAGATGTAAAACTGCAGCTGAATCAGAATATATTGGATTTTTTCTTCAACTACTTTATTCTTCATAATCATAATTGAGCTCTAGTCATAGTTGCCGTACTCTAATATTGTAAGGAATGGTTCAGTATTAACATTAATGGATATCTACAGTATATCTGTCTGTAAAATAATAACCTGGATTCACCTCAGTGCACCTCATGAAATGTGCAACTGTTCCCTGTTTTTTCTTCCTCGATGTGTGTTTTGTTTTTTTGCAGACATATTTCAACAGTAAGCTTCTGTGACCGTCATTATTTACAACTTGGCGATGACTGTGAATGTTTGATCCGTTTCTTCGAAAACCGAGCAGGATGGACAACTTGAGGGACGCGATGTTTGGGGTTACGTAGAAGTTAAAGATTTATGGAGCCAAGTGTTCATTCAGACAGCCTCTAAGTGGGAGGGAGTGGTGACAGCTTGCCCTTTGAGTTGACATCCCTGATGATGGACATTTTGCCAGGGTCAACAACAAATTCTCAAGTTGGCTATACGAGACATGACAGCTCCTTATGTAATGGACTGTTTTCAAGGTAGGGGCTCCTGTTTGGCCATATTTCTAGAAGACAGCAGATGCTATGGCTGATAAAGAATGATGCCTTAAAAGACAGAAAAATACCATCAAAAATAAACTTAATTGGAGCAAAACAGGGAGTATATGCTGCTTAGATTGGCGGCAACTTCAAAGAACATGACCAGGCATCAAAAAAAGACCGCGACAAGTGGCAGGAACTTTAAATCACATGAGCTTGAAGTAGCAGCTTAGCTCATCTTTGAACACTTCAAGCTTCAGTCTCCTCCCCCCTGAGTGTGTGATGGTCTCGCTGCGAGCTTCGCATTGCTCTCCTCTCGCTCTGTTCCCAAAGCGGCCAACGCCTCGGGCCTCGGCAGCGACCGTGGTTACATAACCTGTGCTAAAGCTGTATATCTCCGCGACATGTTTACCTGAAACAGCGTGACCCCTGCTTGACCACGCAAAGCAACAGCACCAAGTGAGGGCCGGTTTACCAGGAATCGATGCATTTCATGAACGCATTCCCTGAGATTTTATGGGAGAAAAAAACCAACAGCTTAGCTTTTAGACACGTTTTATTTCATTAATAAAGTGTATGAAATGTATCCCCGAACTGTGCGGAGGGATGTTTGTTCAGCTTTTCGGCACTCGACACGGCTTGAGCCTGCTGAGGCCTTACCCCAACACTGGTTCAGTTAATCAGGGGCCAGCAGCTCCCACTGACAGTTGCACTCAGTTTGGGTTTACTGCCTTCACACATACCAGGAGGATGGAAGTGACCCATAGTAGTCTACTGGGCACCATAACACTGAACGCTGTATGGATTTCTGCCTCATTGTTCGAGCACATCGTCAGTAAGCCATGGAATATTCAGACTCAGAGGGCCTTAATTGTATTTTAAGGCTGTTTTTGAACCATTACGAGGCACAAATTTACTGACTCCTTATGATGGATATGTTTTGCAGTGCGAGATATAGCACTGGGCAGAGCTCCCCATTCTTTCTCATGCTTCGAATTATGCGAGGTATTTGGGGGAAAAAAAATGGAACCAAAATGTGTCCCCAGTGAATCCAGAGAGCGCGAGGGTATAAACTCTCACTTACGAAAAACACAGAGGAGATGTCATTAAAATCAGAGAGGAAGCACAACAGATGGGAGAGACGAGTTATTACCGGGAGGGAAACACAGAGTTAACCGACTCCGTAACTCACTCGGGCTCTTGTCTCTCCTCCCGTAATGAATGTCTTCTCGTGAGCGCCGTCGGTAATCCTGCCCTCCGTCGTCGGCCCACACGTTAGACATCAAAACAGTCCCAGAGTACGCATGCTTAGATAATTACTGTGTAAATCATGCCGATCAATTACCCAAGTAAGGGAGGTAAGGAAAACAAGTCAGGGAGAGTCTGATGAGGCCCTCGGTGGAAAAGAAGTCTGGTGGCACACAGGCACATCCGCGAACTTCACACACATGCAAAAGTAAAAAAAAATCTAGGCTCGGACACATGCACGGCTCACGCCCAGGGTCATGTGCCAACATGAGATGGCATCACTCAACCTCCGCTCGGGATGTCAAAGACGCATACCTGCACGTTAAAGTGAGAATGGGGGTCGACCTCCAGGACACAAGGTTAAGTGACGTGTCGGTTCACACACATTGCAAGTGCTGTAATTGTGTGTATTTGTTAATATCTTTGAAAGCATGCATGAAGTTTATGTGTGTGTGGGAGAGCGCCTGCAGGTACCTTGACGTCAAAACACTCCAATCCTCCTCCTTCGTTTAGAAACCGTCCCGTGCTGGAACTCGGGCGGCGGCAGAAGAGCTTCTCCCTGCGTGTAAACACAGTTATGTAATTGTACTACTGCGGATGATAAATGGGCAGAGGTAATGATGGGAATCTCGCGGCCGCCTACGTCAGCGCAGAGTGAGAAACCCCAGCGCCGAGGCTCCACATGTAATCATTTTTTGTGAGTATGTGTGTGGCAGACAAGAGAAGAGGAATGAAAACGGGAATGAGGGATGGACTGGCTGCCTGGGCCAAGGAGGACAAGAAGTCCCATGAACCACAGATAGAGATAGAACAAAAATAAATGAGAAGGAACAAGGCCAAGGACTGACGTCTGCTTGACCAAATGAGAACAGTCAAGATCAGAGATGGGCTCAGAAGTAGGATTTTCCACACTGTGTCGTTCGATGATTTATTCCTGCCCTGTTCTCCAGCACTCTTTGTGGTGTACCTTTCTTGTCTGTACATTCTGGAGGTATCACACGATCCCAGAGATGAGCACCGGAGCTAACAGACGTTTGGCTCCCGGTTGGGTTGTTATACACACTCGGCACATCTCCTCCCCGCCTTCCAAGCCGCATATTTAATCTTGGCGGAGGGAGGTCTTTCCAAGAAGGAGAATGAGGAGTTATTGCTCTCTCCTGATGCAGTGGATGACCTTTTTTTTTTACTCTCAACAATCAGTAAATCAGGGGTAAAACCAAAGCAGTGAGGGGTTTCATGTGCAGACTACGGACATCTGAATCTACAGAGGAGAGACGGAGTATTAAAATTTATTGTATCTTGATAGGATTTCACATGCAAAGCCAATGCATTCACATGGGGTTTAAGAACATGTCTGCAAGCTCAAATAATGACCTAGAGCAGCGGTGACAAACTCATTTTAGTTCAGGGGCCACATTCAGGACAATTTGATCTCCAGTGGGCCGGACCAGTAAAATCACAGTATAATAACCTATAAATAATTTGTTGCCTTTTGTTTTAGTGCAAAAAAGTACATTCTGAAAATGTTTGCATTAAAGGAATTAAATAATTATCTCATTAACCTGAAATTTGCTTAGAAAATAAGTTTAATTTATGCCTCAGTTTATGATTTACACATTACAACTTACAGATCACAGTGTTTCTACAAAGGAAGACAACATTTAATCACAGTTATCTGGAACTTAATTATATAGGATTTTACTTTATGATGAAAATGACAAAAGTCAGACCAAAAAACGACAAAAACATGACAAAATATACAAAAATGAGATGCAAAATGACAAAAAATGAGTGAAATAACATGAAACAAAGCAAAAAAGAGCCAAAAAAATTAGACAAAAACATTACAAAGTGGCAAAAAAAGAGACAAAAAATAACACAAATGACACAAATGACACCATTAAATTAAAAAAGCGAGAAATAAAATGACAAAAAAGAAGACAAACAACACAAGCAAGACAAAAAACACACAAAAAACAGAAATGGTGCACAAAACAATGAATAAAGCAAAATACAAAATGACAAAAATAAGACAAAAAACACAAATGGAATAAAATGTTAAATTTAATCCTCACCCTAACCAGTCGAAGCAGATGGCTGACCTCCCTGAGCCTGGTTCTGCCGGAGGTTTCCTCCTACTGTCACTAAAGTGCTTGGATTTGTTGGGTTTCTCTCTATAGTTTTATAAAGTCTTCACCTTCAGATGTAAAGTGCCTTAAGATGGCATTTGTTGTAATTTGGCTCAAGGAAAATAAATCCAAACTGAACTAAAGGCAACGAAATGTCAAATGGTGAACGGGTTTAAGAGCTTGTTTAGTGCCAGAAGTGATCTACTGGCTACCATCCGTGGATCTAGTGTCAGATTTATGGTATTTGCAATAATAAGCAACAGAAATACAATTGATTGCACTCAACAATCAAAGCGGACCTCCAATAAAAAAAAGTTCCTCCCAGCCGTCAAACCCCACCGACTGCTTCTTTCGAGCTTCTTTCCCCTCCGAATAACACATCTGAAATTTCCTCACCACACGCAACCCGGGGCCGGCAGCAGTCATTGTTGAGGGCGAGCTTCCGGTCCTGGAAGCCGCAGAGAACGTCGGCAAGGCCCTCCGACACCCAGCCCAAGAATGCAAGGTGCACGAGCAGCAATTTCCCCCGTTCTCGCCGTCTGTCTTAACACGCCACACACGGAGGCCGTCATTACTGCTGCAGCACACTGGGTTTAAGAGCTGCAGCATGAGGAGGGAGAGATGGAATGAAATAAAGGATGTGATGGATGTTACAGCAGATTTGGAGGCAAACTGAAGATATTTGCGATCTTTTGTGCGAATCGAGACGGGCTGCAAACTGTGTGGCCTTGAACCGGAGCTGGATAGAATCTGGGCAGAGTTACAAGCGGCACACTGCAGCATGTATCCTAATTCATAATTCCATATTGTTGTGTTTGTCCAGGTGTGTAGCAGCAGTCCACGGGGCTTTAAGGGGGACGTTGAAGGGGTTTATGGGGGGTCTTGTTTCTAAGATAACACAAAAACACAACTAACCCCCCATGACACACGAGAAGCACTTCCTGAGCCTCCGCTACACCGGCAGCTTCCCCTGCCAGCCATCGCTAGTGAGGGGGTCTATTGTGAAAAGGTGTGCTTACCTTGGCCTGCACTCACCTTTTTTGGCATGACCTCCCTCCTTCCCTCCCCCCACTGCACACACATACACACACACACACGGACACGGTGCCGAGTCTGCAGATGAAACCCAAACGTTCTTGCAAATTACCTTTATGAGTAAAAAAAAACCTCTCTCGCCCCTCCCATCTCCTCCCCGAGAAACCAAATGTTATTTTGTTGAATTTCCCTGGCAATTTTTGGTGCATGCTTCCCCCCCACAACCTCTTCAAACCCTGCACACACACACACACACACACACACACACACACATTCCTGGCAAAGTGCTGCAAAATAAACGGTGGGCCACTAAATTTCAACGAGCTGAGATGGAGCGGGCGAGAGAGAAAACAAGCACACGCCACCGAGAAAATGGGCGACTGGTAGAACGCAGGGCTCTGATATTTGTTGTTACAGATGGCCACACTCTTAGCAGGCCTCCCTTGATTTTCATTGTGGGGGGGGCAGAGTGAAAAAATAGAATAGAATAAAAGAATCGATTGTGAAACGCGAGACTTGGAGCAAGCGATCTGTGCCGAAGACGCTGGAGAATTTGTTGCTTTTGAATTAACCGTACAAGCTTTACAAGCACGAGGGTTCGGGCCTGAAAAGAGCTTTGTGGAACCTGGCGGAACACGAGTGTGAGCCCTTTTGTTGTGATGAAGAAGGCCATAAAATGATGGATACAGTGGAAGAGGTTGGTTCCGTAAAGACTCTGAGAACACAGACAGTAAATGTACAACATACACTGCCGTCAAACAGACAGTTTCATGTTTTCCATGAAAACTCCCACTTTTATTCATGTGTTAACATAACTGCACAAGGGTTTTCTAATCATCAATGAGCCTTTCAACACCATTAGCTAACACAATGTAGCATTAGAACACAGGAGTGATGGTTGCTGGAAATGTTCCTCTGTACCCCTATGGAGATATTCCATGAAACATTTCCAGCGAGAATAGTCATTTACCACATTAACAATGTCTAGACTGGATTTATGATTAATTTAACGTTATCTTCATTGAAAAAAACTGCTTTACTTTCAAAAATAAGAACACTTCTAAGTGACACCAAACTTTTAAACTATAGTGTGTGTGGGGGACCAAAAACACAACAGTATAAACTTTAGAAATCGATAATATGTGATGGCTACAGCCAAGGGCGTCAGTTTGTTTTTAAAAGTGGGGGGGGTGGAGACCACAGCACTTTGAGAAAATGTCGAAGAACGGCGGCAAAATGCCACAAGCTGGGCTCGAACTCACAACCACCGCACCAAAGGCGGAGGCTTAATACTATTAATTAATACTAATTCTCCCGTGCTGAAATTTTGCCCCTGCATGCCTCTGGTCGGAGCTTCCACTTGGCACAGGCGCAAATTTAGCATCTGCGCGTTTTTTTTTAGGTTTTTTTTTTTAACCTCACGAAGGTGTACTGCGTGTCTGTGCAACTCTTGGCCGAGTGCGGATGGTGCGTTCAGGAGCGTCGGAATTTTCTATACTACTGAAAATAACTGGGTTTACAACGGCTTACATGTGAAGAATTTGAATGTGTTGGAGACAAAATGACCCCTGACAAAAAGTGGGGGGGACACGTCCCCACCGTCCCCCCTAAACTGACGCCTATGGCTACAGCTTGTTTCTGCAAATTCAGGAGGTTCCCAACACCAGAAACCCATCTATCAGAAGACATTGTTGGGTCGAAAAGGTTCCAAACTGCTGCTTTTCTCTCTGGTGTGTATCCTAAAGCTGCATAACACGAACAAACTGCTACTTGTTTCTGTATGTGTTGTTTTATGAGCGGTACACATCAAGGCATCGGTGTTGAAAGCAGGACGATGAAGGTTTACAGTGAAGAAAGTGACGATCCACAGCACCTTTGGACCATTATTAGATGGAGCTGAACCTCTTCTTTTAGCACAGCTTAAACACCATATTCTGCAAACCTACTTACACACAAAACCATCTATTTGTGGTCGGCTGTGTGGCCCGATCTGTAATCAAAGATTTGTCCTGCGGAAGTCATAAACGCACACACACACGTGTACATCCACGGATCCAAATCTGCCGTGTGTACAAGTTGATATAAGTGGATGTTCATGCATCTACATCTGTGTTTATGCGTGTGTGTTTTTTTTCAAAAGCGACAGAGAGGGAGGTGAGGCAAGAGCCAAACAGCTGGCTTCACACCGACTCGTGCTCCGTGGATGCTTCGGCACCACATGCCAGCAGAAACAGCTGGAGTTGTCACAACTTTAGCATGCAGCCACCTGGAGGAAAAGCGAGAAGCGCAAAGCATTTCACAGCAAAAGGTCCTTTTGGTGCTTTGCAGACGAGCGAAGGGACATAAACAAAGAGGAAAGAGGTGGAATTGAGGCACAAAAACACATCTGCAGAGTGGCAAGAAACATAGGGAGAGCTAACCCCAACGTGGGAGAAAACAGATCATGAGGAAATGTCAGTGATGATTCTCTGCAGGTAGAGTTGAGCTTCATCACATTCAAAATGGAGAGAAATGGTGAAAGGCTTCCAGGCTGAAGTTCAAGCTCCCTTCCTCTTAGCTCTGTGGTTGCAATTTCCCCTTCTTCACTGTAACCCAAGCCCAGGCATCTCGTATGAAAACACTCTATCTGTGGGCTTGGAACGCACTTTGACGTCAAAAGGGTTTTCCCGTGAGGCCGTGGGGACCCTTCTCAACAGCGCCTGCCCACGTCAACAGAGCTGCGACCGCCAAATCTCTCTCGTCCAATTGCCAAATTACTCTTACACTCAGGACGTCCCACTGTGTGTATTGTGCTCCTCCGGGATGAAGATTCTGGCCTACATCACTGACGTGTGATTGTTATTTCCAAATGAAACATGGGCCCTCTCTGTGGTAGCGATCAGCTGTAAGATCTGTGTTTTGTTATCGCAGCAGATCTTGACGTTTTCTGCCGCTGCTCTGACATAGAAAGTGATAATTGCTTTTTTAGGGGTAAGCACATTTGCTGCTCTGGTGTTTTTGCATGGTATATTTTCCACAAGTTCTTTCCTTTGTGTATTTACCTATGGAATTTCATGCTAACTAGTTGGTTACTTTGTAATTTCTTGGATGCGCGCAACAGATCAAAACACTGACTAATAAAGGCATTACATTTTTTCTTGTGTAGATCGGTTATTTAGTTGACATTTTAGTGATGTCCAGTCATTTTTTATTAATAAGTGATTGTTTCCATATATGGAATTTGTAAAAACATGATCATGATGGACATAAAAAACATAATTTTTTAAACTTTTAATAAAAATGTACGCAAGATATATCCCATGGACTTCAAAAGTCCCTCAATTATATACTGACCCATCTCTACTTTATGTGCCAGAAAAAAAACAACAAATGCAGATACATTTTTTTCTGATGTCTCTTTTTTTTCGAGAAAAGTTGGATGTTTTCTTCCTTCTAGCACTTCATCACAAACTTTGTGAACAGTCGCTGTGATCGAATGCTCTTCAGAATGTCAAGCAGGTTCACTGCAAACTCAGACAAGAAAACAGGCCGAGACAACATCTGAGGGTTCAAACGTTCCAGGTTCAAGTCCAGCACTGATACATAACCTTGTACTCCTGCCTGGGCCTATAAAGGTCAAGCAGGAAGCGCAGGTAACACCTGTTGACACTCTCCGTCCAATAAGCAACAGCATCAAGCAAAAACAACAACAGTGACCGAGGCCCTCTAATCTCTGCTTGGTTCGGCCTCCGTCACAAGCGTGTTGGTCCATGCTGGCGAAGGCGGGAGGACCGGCTCTGCTCTGTAATCATGTCTTCTCCCTCCTAACTGACAGCTGTGTAACCAGGTGAGTCTCGGAGCTTTCATCCTAATGACAACCCCTGGCTGACTGCTGTCAACGAGGCTAAAGGGGCTTAAGGCCAACTGCAGGGAGGATTAGGAACAGGACTGGGAACAGCAATAGGTTTTCCATGCAGTGCTTGGCTTTGTTGCGTAACGAAAATCTGCCTTTTTGGAAGGCGGGCGGCCGCTGTTGGAGATAATTCTGCTGCTGATGCTGCCGCTGGTTCGGCACATAGAGGCGAGAGGCGATACAATCAGCGGCATCGAGGTGTTTTCACACCAGACGGACATGGAACCAGGTGCGTCTTATAAAAACCGAACAGTGAGGTGACTGACATTGAAAAACACACATAACGTGAATGTCAATATACGGCTAAATCCAGCCACATATCAGCGCCTGACATGTCCACACTCCCACACTCACATATGGACGGAGAAAAAGTTAATAAACGTGTGTGTGTGTGCAGGTGTAAATACGTTCCCCACACACTGAAAGGACCTGCAGGTGGAGACCAGCGCAGGAAATGTCCTGCTGCCAATAAAGTTATGAATGTCCTCAGGGAGACTTAATGTTCCCGGCTGGGTTTCGCCAACGTACCACACACGGCACCAACAAACACCACAACCGTTCCCAACGCAATCATCATTTGTAAGCAGATCTGGACAGGTGTTTATGCAAGCGTGGTGATTTGCTGAGGTGGATTTCTGATACAATATGTTCCCCCAACAATGTCACACTTGATTTCAGATTAAAAAGAGCATTAAATATCAATAATAAAACCACAGCGGAACCAATAGCCTTGGAGAGCAGCCACACAGAAATATCAGCCGTCTGAGTCAATTCTGAGTAAAAATTTAGCTTTGCATGCATTTTTTTAAGAATAATTGACCTTCTATTGCACTCTTTTCTGGTCTGCAGCTTGCATATCTTGACACTGACATTGTCCATGTGTCAGCTTCCTCCTCACACACACTCCTCCCTCCTCTTCTCCGTCCATTTCTTGGAAGAGGCGCTGGGGAGATCTGGACAGAGCATAGGCCTCCCATTCACCGTCGCTGTCCAACCTCTCTCTGCATTCAAAAGCAGCCATGCAGACCAGCCTAAATGCCACTTTTAGCCAGCTCAGATGCAAAGAAAACGTTCATAGTTTGCACTGTAGGAGACACCAAGGCTCATTCCAGGAAGACGGAGAGAGGATTTGCTTTTAATTCACAGTTCAACATGAACAGATCTCCACCAGAAGCATGTAGCACTGATGCGGTGACTCTGATATCATTGTCTTATTGGCTATTATCTCAGCCAATAGCATCATGGTGACGCTGCACTCCGGTCAGCTGAGGTTACTGTCAAGACCTGAAAAAGCTATTTTCCACAGTGCATTCCTCCAGGAGTTTTCAGAGATGCCCTTAATCTATTGACTTTTAAAGACACAGAGATCATTTTACAGGCTTTTATCTAAACACACCTGGATTACTGCAACAGACTTTTTACCTTCTTGATCGATTTTAGACTGAGCAGAATTCAAATACGTCACTTTAAACCAGAACTTGAAGGCATGACTACATTGCTCCTGTTTTAGCCTCTTTACATTGGCTCCCAGTGTGTTTTAGGATAGATTTTTAGATGTCTGAACTCCCTAAAGAAGTCTTTACTCTGTTCCAAGGGCCTGTCTGAAAAGTGAAGGGGGCAGAGGTCAAGTTGGCTGAGTTCTTAAAACATGCTTTCATTGCAGAGCTTTTCCTCATTTTACTTTTGTTGTATTTTCTATCTCTCTGTCTTTGCTATTCTTATCTTTTCCAGCATTGCATCGGTTTTTATGCACCAAATTTAGATCTTGTCTGTGTTCATTTTGCTGCCCTGTAAACCTCTTTGTTGCTTGAATTCCACATGAACAAAACAAATCTGAAGGAGCTGTATGTTTGGTAGCTATGGTGCTTTGTGGGTGGATATCTGCTTTACAATAGAGGTTTTATGTCCATATGCTAGACTTACACGTTGTGAGGAAATGCCTGTGAGTCACTGCCTCAGCAGCTGGATGACCCCGTCTTGACAGGTTGTGGAACCTTTTAGCAACTTCAGCCGAGGCCTCTCTGCAGCCGTCTCCACCTGCTGATGAATCCAGCGAAGTGAGCAAATGGACCCTGTAGGGGCAAAATGCAGTCTTAAAAATGTGCCGGATTTACTGAAAGCATCACATTAATGGTGTCTGCATGAGCCAAACAGTCACTCTCTGAAATCTGTGTTTAGTTTCAATGAGGATTTTCGAGCTTCACGGATATTTTCAAATGTGCGCACGGTAATCTAGATGTTAGTTTCTTAACTCTGGCAGTTTGGCATAAACAGCAGGGTCCAGCTCCCGAAGGAACCGTCTGCTGCTGCGAGAGGAAAAGTTTTGGTGTCAGAGTGTGTAACGTGAGAGCTGCTGCAGAGGCTTTCGTGCAGGAGGGATGAAACCATACTGCCCCCTAGAGACGGGCAGGAAAACTTCTCAAAAAAAAAAAAGATGCACAGTGAAGCATTTTGTAGTCACATAAAGGCAATATTCTGCACATGCATGGATCTTAGTTTGATTTTTAACCCTCATGTTGTCCTATTGTTCTAAACTGACCCGGTTTAAAGTTTGAAAATGTGGAAAAAAATATATTTTCACAGTAAAACTTGTGATGTCCACATTTTCAACATTTTTGGGAAATCTTTGAACATTTTTTGGTGGAAAAAAAGAAATGTTAAAAATGTTTCTTAAGAACATTCACACAAAAATCAACCAAAATCCAGCAAATTTTTGCAGATTTTTTGTGAATGTTCTCAAAGAAAATATTAGAAGTTTTACTGATATATATAATCACTTTAGATATTTTTTTGGAAGATTTTTACTCATTTTTTGAAAATATTTACAAGAATTTTTTGCCAAATTTGGGGAATTTTTTAAAAATAAACATTTTAAGGGAAGTTTTCAAGGAATTATTTGAATTTTCTTCCTGAAGGTTTGGCAAATTTCCAGAAATTTGGGGAATTATTTTGCTGAATTTTTTTTCAGACAAGGAAACGATATTTTTCGGTGCCCGTAAATGAGAACAACAGGAGAGTTAAATAAAGCTTTCATGATTGCTAAAGTAGCACAAGGGATTAATCTTTTTCAATTAAGGAATCACAGATGACTGCTGACTTCACTTTTACTGAGATTCTCCCACTCGTGGACGTTCACAGCATCCTCTGTCAAGCTGAGAAAACCCATCAAAGCATCAAGTGGCACATTCTGATGTCTCCTTACTACTGCAGCTCTTCTTCACCGGCCTCAGACATTAAATGCAGTTTGTTATCGCAGTCCTGGAAATTCATCGTTAAATATTTCATTACAAGGCACTGCTGAATTCATTTCCAGCGGCCAGATTTTGTCGGGTTAATGCAGCCGGTGTCTGAGCTTAATTCTGTCCTTGCATAATTACGCCTCTGTGAAGGATGTGTTGGTTTCAGTGTGAGGGCCGCGACAAAGCAACCACCAGACTGAGGTTTATGATGCTTAGACTTGCTAATTAACTGACTTTAGTTGCCTGCTCAACGTCGCACCATTCAGCCACATGTGCGCAGCAGCTCAGGGACAAGTCAAGGCTTTTATGCACCAAATACAACCGAGTTTCTTCCACTGAACCATGCCCTGCTGCCTTTCAGAAACCTTTTACCTTTGGAAATAATGTGATTTAGAAATATCCCGTGTTGAAGCTGTGATACTTTTTGCCATCTTTGATATAAGCTGATGTTGCCTGGCAACTACTAAAAGCACAACTAATGGAAATTGTTCAGGATGTGCCACAAGTTTTGGGGCAAGAGTGTTAGTAGATTCTTAGTCATGCAGATAATCATAAGAGCTGAACTGAAACGCAACTGGACTTGATTTTTTTGGTTCATGTTTTACAAGTTGTGTCGCATTGGGAGGTTCGGCAGTTTTTCACAGGCGTCATTGCTGAACTGAAGAAGATGAAACGTCTTCAGGAACCACAAAGAGAAGCTTTTTATTGAGCCGTGGATTAAACTTTTGAATTAAAGAAATATCCAGCGGGGGTTGACTAATTATCAGCTTCACTGATTTGCAGCATTTGCCCAATTATTTTTCTTAATTTAACCGATATCTGGTAAAAGAAATTGATTTAAATGTGCTACTTTGTCTCTGATGGAGTCTCCTCTCTATATCTGTATTCATTGTTCTTCATTATTATTATTATTCTGTGATCTCAGGCAATGTCCAGCCACAGCTCGATCTGATTCGTACTAAATGTTCAAAAGCTCTGATGCAGAATAAGCTTTGCATTGGATATTGTGTTGATACCAAGATGTATGTCTATTCCAAGAATCAGTTATCAATCTCCTGGACAGCAAATATTCAGCATCAATCCTGAAAATGCCACCAGCTGTCCGGTAATGTGTAGAAATGTTGATTATCATGCTTTTCTCCACTAAACATGAAGCTAGAAGGCTTGCAGTTTAGCTAAGCGTTGTGTGAAAACTTGTAATTGCTGGAAAACCGCAACTGTGTATTTTCCACTTTTCATTTCATGGTTTAGTTAAACAAATAAAACAAAAGGAGGTGATGGTCAGCCAGTCTAGCTACTTCCCCTCATTTCCAGACTTTATGCTAAGCTAAGCTAAGCAAACTAGCCGCTTCTTGAGTTCTCCAAAAAGGTCAAAGAAGTCCTTCTGGAAACTGATTAGATCTGCAGCATTAGGTTAAGTAAGTTTACGCGTCGAGGAGGTTTCTACCATATCGTAAATAAACTTAACGCAAAGCCACCCAGAACTCGATTCAGATGCAACAACAAAACTTGCTTCCATGAATGATGAAATAACTGAAGAATTTTGACTAACTGCAGCGACGCCGCTCACCAGTTAGCATCGCCACAATAACCACTATTAACTACCATGAAAGCTCAAAACATGTTTTATGCCCCAAATAAGTGGTTATGCATGGCTGCTGCACACGCTCCATTCCGTGCAAGAGTCTAAATTGTCTCATTCAACACTTGACGCCGACAGGCAATATAAAACATACATGCATAAAATCTTTTATTGCTGGCCATTAGCTGGAAACATGTTGGCTGCGATGAGGGATGTTTCACTTTATTGCAAATTGATGGAGCGCTCCATTGTTTCAGCAGCTTGTTACCACTTCAGGCTGCTTTGATTTTGGACTGAGATGAACTGTAAATACTCTTCTAATTGTCTCTCTTATAGGAAGGCGTGACCTGAGTGGTGGCATCACTTTGTTCAGGATGAGGGAAAAACCTCAGAGGCCGTCAGCGGTGAAAGACGAGCAGTCGTAGCTTCATGCACGCCGCAAATCAGGCTTTAAGATCACTTTCCTGGAGAGTCAGAAATCTAAATGTGGACATGCAGGGATAAAAATGGTCAATCAAAATGAAGCTACAGTGACAAAAACACTTTCTCTTTCAACTCTTCAGCCTACTTTCTAACACCATCGTATGTTCCGATCTGCTGCCCTTTAGTCTTTTTTGTCCCTCCGAATCTCTCATCCCACTTTTTTCTCCCCTTCTCTGCTTTTCTACGCCTCTTCCCATGGGGTGAGTGGGTAGGATGTGACTGTTAGAGTCATAACAAGCCGGTGGAAACGAGTCAGACATGGGAGCCAGCGGAGGAGCCCTGCTGCTTCGCCCACCTTCTGATGACTTTACAATGTGACAAAACCGCTCATCCTTGTTTTACTGAAGGGGACGTTTGCACTAACGCGAGGTGGAGCACCCAGCGTAAAGAGATATAAAACGATATTAACAATTTGGCAGGAGATTGGGGAAGACAAATGAGTTGGAGGCGAGTTTGTGCATGCAAGTTCTTTGTGAATGCCGCCGCTCCCACACACAGAGGAGCACCAAAAGGTCCAGGAAGCCCAGCAACACGTCAAAGCTTCCTTCCTTTGGGAAAACCCACCATCCCATTGACTCACTGACGAGCTCAGCAGGCATCAGGAGGCTCCAGAGTCACCATCTATCTAGCTTTCTGTCTGTAAATGTCTGTAGATATTAGCTAGTTAGAGCTATCGGGCCATCTGTTGGGTAAACTACTGAACTTTTAACCAGAAGTCTACAGTTACAACTCTTTTTTGCTAATTAGCACTAGCCATGAAGCACAGCTCTGACATTTGTTTTCTTTTGAAGAGCTGAACGTTTCCCATTTTAAGATTATTTTCTTTTGATCAATAAATTGTTAGTGACGTTTAATACACAGTTTGGCTTGAGATTATTCACAGCAATCATGTCCTCAAGTGGATGTGGTTTTAATGTGGCATATTTTTCCTCTAGTTCTCATCACATTGACTGTTTTGTGTTGCTGCTGCCAAGTTCACACGCCGACACCAGAGAATTCGCTATCAGCTTGTACCTCACAGATACAGAATGTGTCTTGTTTTCTCTCTAGTCTCAGTGTAGTTGTAAAAATCGGCTGTCTGAGGTTTGGCTGATGATTAATTAAAATGCAAAAACAGAACACTGAGTGCCAAGCTTGAGAAACCCAGATGTGGGAGATGCTGAGACGTTTAATCTGATAGTTGAAATCTACCGGTGGAGATTCAAAATCCTCACGATTTATCTTCTGGGGAACTTGAATATCATCATCAGTGTCTTAAATTCCATTAGAAACACAGCAAAAACCTTTATAGGTGCATTTTTATACATGCTTTTTAAAGAAAATGTAAATATTTTGAAGAGTTTAGAGGAAACATGATAGTTGAAAGCTTCTGGAGGCCAGGGGAGATTCAAAATCCTCATTATTTATCTTCTGGGGAACTTGAATGTCTATATCAATGTGTTAAACTCCATTACAAACACGGCAAAGTCTTTATAGGTGCATTTTACCACATGCTTTTAAAAGAAAATGTGAATATTCCTAAGAGTTTACAGCAAACGTGTGTGTGTGTGAACATCTTTGTTCATCTGAAACCAGGGAGATTTGTTGCATATCTCTGAATTTAGTGTCCATATATCTCCTATTTGTAGCAAACGATGGCTAAAAATACACTAAAATGATCCTAAAACAAAACAGAGAACCACTAAATAGACATTTTGTGCTATCTCAAGTAGATGTTTTCTTTCGTTTTATTGAATAAATGTGTCTGCCCAGTCTGACCATGTGTGGGCATAAGAAAAGAAAGGCAGACAAAAGCTAGTGTTTAGACTACCACGTCTGTTATTTTGTTTTGTTGAGCTATCTAGTGGACTGCAATCACATTGCGGTGTGCGGCAGCAAAATGCAGATGCTGCGTCTATTCTGACGGAAATTAAACAAGAAGAAGAAACAGCTCCTACTGTTAGGCAAGTTTTTGGCCAAATGCAATAAAATTTTAAACAGTACTTATTTAAAATTTCAGAAATTTCCCACTTTTTTATGCACAGATTGGAATTTGGCTCAAGCACAGCTGGGCGGAAATATTCTTCAAGTACTTTTAATACTGTGAAGGTCCTAAAGCAACACATTAAAATGCATATGCAGTGCAACAAGAGCTTCTCCAATGAGAACCTGCACACTGCGGGGGTCCTGCTGTGGTCAAGCCAGCAGCAGGAATGCAGACAGGTATCCCAGGGGCAGTGGGTTAAGAATCTCTGTCTGCGTCTCTTTTTCTCTCCTCCCCCCTCCAAAACACTGCAAGGCCGTGGAATGGTGTTAAAACAACAGGGCTCTCTTAAATTAGCCCAGTGCAAAAGTCCAATTCAGCGTTTCCTTCACGGTTCAAGAAAAGCTCGTCTTCTCCAGGCCACGGCTATGTAAACTTAATCCCAGCAGCCAGGTGATAGAGATGGAGGCCTGGTGGCGCTTCACTTTGATGGCAGTTGGCCAGCTGACCCACTTTCCATGGGACCAGTTTGTTTAGATCTCTTCACGTGTGCACAAACAATGCATGATGCAACAGGAACAACCTCTAGTAACTATCAATAATTAAGATTTAGTTAAATTCAATAACACTTTCAAGCTGAGGCCTGCTTAGTGGCTTTCCATCCACTGTCAGACCTAACAGATGGTGGGATGTCTGTTGTTTTGGTTGTATTTATCCAGACTTTATGAACTCAATGCCCGGTCCTTGGAGTGATGCTAAGCATATTGTCAACTCATCAAAGGGAGAGCTAACTGCCGGAGCCAGATCTCCAGATCTGCAATTCTCTACTCGAGCGAGTCCCTTGCCGTTTGTGCCATACCGATGATGAAGATTGATTTATCTACGTACCGTGACTGGGCTAAAACGGGATGCCGGGCTGGCTGATTTGCTTTACATCAAGTCGCGGTCCAACAGTGTGCATCTGTGCATGGTTTCCTCCCGTGTCTGTCATTTTTTTGTCTCTCACACAGTCGGATACAGGCTTGGGCTGATCCAAGTTTTTTCCCCAAAGTCAGACTGTCTTAATGGCTGCTGCACTCCAGTCAGTCGCCCACAGACGTCTGACCTGCTGACCACGAGGCCCGTCGGGGTCACGGTCATCCAAACTAATGACAGAATGGGGTCGTGACCTTGACATCCAGAGCCAAAGTGGTCATAACCAGTCATCTAGCTTCTCCCCAGAGTTCTTCTTTTCCACTTTCCTGTTTTATCACCCTCTCTATCTCCAGCCAAGACACTCTCCATATGTTGGGGTGAAGCAGATGCATCAAAACAAGCCGCGTGGTGTAATTTTTCAAGTTCGCCTCGCAATCCCGGGTGTGCACGTGACATTAATGCAAGAGGGACTGTGAATCAATCTCCACAGGCCGTCTCCTGCTCTAACACAGAACTCTCATATTGCCAAGGCTCATTACCGGCTAAAGCAGAGGCAGCAGATCAAGGGAACTCCCCAGCAGGTTAATTTCCTCAACTAACCAAATCTCCTACAGCAAATGGATCATCTTTCACTCCACCTAAGCTCTGGAGCTCTGAAGTCTGCTACTGAAACTCGGAAGACCTCCAACTTTTACTTTGAAGTCGTCGAAATCAAAGTAAAAGCCATTTGAGTAACAATACCTTAAAAAGGCATTTATAAGGAAGATAAGCTTATCAAATGGGCCGCAATTTCCTTATGAAAGATACTCCCCGCTATAATCTTGAAAGGCCTCAATTTCTGAATGATCCCCCTGTACTGTTTTAAATTGGAGCATTTCTCAATCACCGTGGCAGATTTTGCTGAGTCACAGCGCCTTGCCCATATTTCCTACGAGCTGTGTCACCTATTGTGACGGACTTCCTGACCTCCCTCCTGTATATTTTATGTGTACTCCGTAAAGTCTAATTTCCCGGTTCCTGGCACACGCCCATGCCCTTCCACAACTGCTGGGAAGAATCAAGGTCGGCCCGGCCTCCACCTGGCGTCCAACATCTGCGAAGCTTTTCACGGTTCACGCCGTGCCGTTTGGGTGTCCCAGAACAACAACCTTCCTGCACCGTGAGCACGAGCAGGGGTTAGTCAGTAACATGTGAGATATGGGAGGAAATCAGGGTGTGCTTCTGGGAGGCATAACGTACGACTTCCTCAGACAGTGAAGCGAGGTTACATATTGTTCTCGCACATCATACTCAGGTTATGACATATTCGACTGTTCCTTCCCCGATCGTCCACAGCTGAGTAATGTTATGACGGATTAATTAATACAACTGAACTAAAGATAGCAAAGAATAAAAACAGAGCATAAATTAGAACAATAGAGCTTAAGAAGTCAGGACAGAGGAGTTAAAGCGAGCTAAATTGAACTGAATGCAGCATTCAGCAATTCCCACTGTGGGTGTTGAAAGCCTCTCTGATTTGCAGTTTAGCTCTCGGTCCACAGAAGCAGCAGCAGGCAGTAACCCCAGAGTCTCTGAAAAGAGGTCAGCCTTCTGTTTGGATAAAAGCTCGCTCCAGCTGATCAATGCTCTGGGAGTAAATGGCAGAAGTCTGGAGATCAAAAGGCTTCCGCTCTGAAAAAGACTGAAGTGTGTAACATCTGAGATGTTCCTCCCTTCTTTTGAAATCGTAAAACTTTCAGATTTTATCAAAAGTGAAAAGCTTGGCACGTCTTTTTAAGAGTTTCAAAACAGCCAGAGAGCTATTTTAGAGGCACGTGAGGAAGAGTTTTAAAGAAGTCCAAAGAATGGCCCGATTTAAGCAGCGTGTTTGTGTTGCTAATGATTAGTTTAAAAATAACCTACGCCAGCTATTTTACTCCGTAAGTGGACACACATTTATTTTCTGTAAGTTCTCCAAAGTCATCATTGTGCAGGTCCATGAGTACAAATCATAGACAAGCACAGGGAACCACATCTTGAGCCCAGTTTTGCGTTCAGCACCTTGGGGCGTACCGCTAGTGCCTTGAACCACAACTTTAATAACACTTATGCTACTGGTTGGCCGGAGTGCAAGTGGAGTGGAGAGTCACAGAGAGCCAAAGTTCTTGGCTGCTCCGCTTGAAATTAATAAAGCTGGTGGGATATTTTCACTACTTCCAAAAGCAACCGATGACCCTCAGACATGTTATAAAACTAGTTTAGCTCATTTATTTCATAAATACTGGCGATTTTCTGCTTGACTTAAACAAGAGGAGAAAGTGGCGGTTTTCTTTCTGCCAACTTACTGAAAACAGGAGAATACACAATTTGCAAACTGTTTCTTGGAGTGAAGAAGTTTAAGAGATGTCATAGGAGCCTGTAACCTTTCTAAAAGACACCAGCATGATGACGGCTTACTAATGCTGTTCATATCCCCAGGCTCTGTGCTTAACAGCAGATGTTTCGTGGGACATGTGGCTCCCCAGCATTGTTCTGAACTCCTGTGTGGTGCTGAAAATGAACAACAGCCAGCTACACAATCTAGATAGGCAGAAATAGCTCCCATGTGTTGCTTATCTGTGCTACAACCCAACAATGGAGCCGTGAAAACCTGCAGAGATTGAGATCTTTGTTGACAATAACAACAACGCAGTAGGTAAGTGGGCTAATGGCGCTGGCCTGAGTTTCAGCCCCGGTGATCTGGCACATAATCGATGATTCAGTGCTTTGAGACGTTTGTCAACAATCACTTAATCACTCCTCGAGCGGCAGCTAAAGATAACTCGTTTGGGTTTCTCTGAGTGTAACTCTGCAGTCCCACAAGCTCCTGAGCCTCAACAGCCAAGGTGTTGACAGTACTCCACCTAACTGGCCTGTACTTCTTGGCAGAGGCCGTGAGGTGGCCCCTACGCCAGCCCCCCGCTCTCAACTGCACGCCCAGTCCGGTAAATGATGTCAGAGAAAGTGGCACCACCGGAAAACAACGGTTCTGTAACAACCGGGAAACCGACAAAGAGTCACCTGTTGCTAAATGTCACTCAACCATCTAAATCGGTTGACACTGCACCAAGTGGCCAATCATATTAGATAAAGAGTGACAGCATTGTGGAGGCGAGTCTACAGCCTCAGCATTTTCACTCGCTATAACTCACATCCCACGGGGAGTTTCTGTTCTGGCAGAGCTCTTTATGTTCTGCAAATTCATAGCCGACTGCCAAGGAGCCTGGGGGAAAGGAACCATATACGCAGAGGCTGAATTGGGATTCATTCAAGGAGTCTTCTTGTGTAGCACAAATGCAAAACAGGGGAATTGCTGCACTTTAAAGTTTGGAGGGGTCGAGATCAAGGGGTCTCCTGTGTGGTGTAATTCAAACCTTAAAGCTGTGACAGGAAATACAGTTATAGCCCCACCATGACAATCAATGGGGCTGTAATTATCCTTGATGCAGCCCAGGAGTCTAGTAGCTGGGGAAAACGATGGTGATATAGGATACAGACGACGTGCAACACAGATGCTTCCTGAATATCAGGAGCACACACAAACACACCGGAATCGACCTCCTTACCATTACAAATACCCTTTCTCTTGACTGGACAACAGGTAATGGAGCTCAGGTTTGATCCACGCTGATGACATGGTGGAGGAAGATGGAAGAAGAAGAGAGAGATGGTGACAGAAACCGAGAGAAAGAGGAGAGGGAGGTTGCTTCTACTCGTCAGTTTAAGGCGATGAGAGGAACAGCTGTCAGGAGCTTCCTTTTTGGCTCCGTAAATCCACACGCCCCCCCATACGCACACACACATCTTTATTCAATTGCTAAGTCAAAAGGCCTGAGCTCTCCTGGGTGGGGTGATGATGGAGGGTAATTGCAGTGACACCTTGCTGACACCCCGCAGCTCACCTCACAATCGCTGGATCTCCACTCGTCTTCCTGCTTTCTCGTCCGTCTGCAACTACCGCCCTGCAGTCCGGTGGGTTTACCACCATCAAATGGCTTCCTGACCCATTTGTCTGTAGTGGAGGGTGGGGGTGCTGCACGGGGAGGATGCACTGGGTGTGTGGACAGTGGAGGCGTGGGGAGAGGAAGGTTCAGTAGCTGTATTTTGGCATCGGATACCAAGGCCCTTTCGCTTTTTTTCCCCTCCCCTTCCTGTGGTTTTATGGCCTACTTACTGGTAGCAGACTTTCATCTGCTTATGAGAGTGGGATCTGGCAGATCTGTTGCAGAGATTTTGACAAGGGCTCCAGGCGGAAAGGGATCTCCAACAGGGCTTCTGGGTTGGGCCGGATGACACAGGGGGACTCTCTAGTTCTGGCTCGATTTTACACCCCTGGGTGGCCTGTTAAGGTGTGAATGTTAGGTAGGCCTGGTTGTGCACAAGATACTTTAGCCCAGATTGTTTGAGGACAAACTTCACCTCAGAATATTCCAAAACAGTCTGAAAACAAGATGCACTCATACCAGAAAGATCCTAATTTTGTTGGCAAATTATTCAAAGTTGCACTGATTCATGTTTGATATATCATTTTTATATTTATCTAAGTTTATTTTCTTACTTGTTCTGAGTTAAATTACCAAAGTTCATGTCTGAGTACGGGCTGCACAGTGGACGTAGTGGTTAGCACTTTCGCCTTGCAGCAAGAAGATCCCCGGTTCAAATCCCGGTCTGGGCTTGGGATCTTTCTGCATGGAGTTTGCATGTTCTCCCTGTGCATGCGTGGGTTTTCTCCGGGCACTCCGGCTTCCTCCCACAGTCCAAAAATATGCTGAGGTTCATTGGTTACTCTAAATTGTGAATGTGAGAGTGACTGTTTGTTTGTATATGTAGCCCTGCGACAGACTGGCGACCTGTCCAGGGTGTCCCCTGCCTTCACCCGAGTCAGCTGAGATAGGCTCCAGCACCCCCCGCAACTCTAGTGAGGATAAAGCGATGGATGGATGGATGTCTGAGTGCTAAATATGATACTCGAACCAGGACATGTCTAGCTTATAGTAAAGACTAAAAGCAGGATGACACAGTTTGCCAAATCCCAATCAATGTCCATCTAACAGCACCTCTTAAGTTCACTAATTAAGTAATTTACTAATTCATTAATGTTTTCTTGTGCAATTTCATCATAGCTTACCATGTAGCTGAATTAGAAAGGGAAAAAAGAGCATGTTTTGACTTCCCTTTGCAAACTATTTTGGTTTTACAGCACAAAACCTTATTCTTTGGTTCAAGTTAACCAAAAACCTGTTAACATAGCACATTTGGCCACTAAAGAGGCAGATATTTTCTTCAAACACAGAACAATAGTAAATATTAAACCTATATTTCTGAGGAGAGCAAGGACAAGAGTCCAAATAAATGCTAATGTTGTTTTTGTGTGCTCAATGTACAATAGGAAACTGTTTGCCAACACATGCTAACACCAATTTATTTCAGGTTGCAGTAATTATTTTTAAGTTTATTTATTTGCTTGTCTTGAGTTAAATAAGCAAAAGTCGTGTCTTTGAGTAAGGCTAACCACATAGCTCCATACAAAGAACTGACTGGCATGGTTAACCTTGCTCTAGTACTAGCAATAGCATGTTTTAGGCTCTTTAAGCTTGTTTTTTTCAGCTTTGCCACTCACAACTTTACTGCTTTGGGTCACCCAGACTCAAACTTCATCAGAAAGCTCGTATCAGAGCCAAAAGAAAAGGCTGATAAAACCTTAGTTTAACTTTAAGTTAAACTTAGCAACATAGCGAGACAATTAGCAGCTTAAACGCCAGTTAATTCTCTGGGGGATTTAACAAGGCTTAAAAAGTTGTATAAATGTTAGACTTGGGTTCATGAGATGAGCAGAAATGCATCTCCAGATGAATGTGACATTGTTCTTTGTTTGAACAATAGGCAACTGTTTGCTAACATATTAGCAAAAATAGCTTCATGAGCTTTGTCAGATGTGGCTTTTACAGCTTGTTCCACTGCATCCAAGTGGCCAGTAAAAGACTCTATAATTTACCTAAATATTTTCCTCTTTTTATCCTGTTCTCATGCATTATTTCGGACACTCAGGAAGAATCAGCGAGGGGACAATCAACACGCAACCTTGTGCAAACTCTCTGAGAGCCTGTAAAGCGCGACTTGGTTACGCCGCACACCTGAAACCTATTAAGCAATCGACTGAGCAGGGAAGACTGTTAACAAGTGACTGTACAATGTGAAAGCATGCACAAGGTAAAGGAACCACACACGTAGAGCAGCTTGCAGCAAACATCCAACATTCACCCTAAATGCCGTTTAGGGTGAATTCACTTCATTAGATTGGCTTTTTCCCCAGAACTGTGTATAATAATTCAACCTTGATCTATTCTGTGTGTGCAGAAGGAAAAGTGACACCTGTTTTGCACACATGGAACATGTTTTATGCAGAATTAGACATGACATGGATAATTCAAATAGGTCTAAGTGCTCTGAAAATGCAATTCTCAATAATTGCATCTATTATAAGGGGAGGTTTGTGCGAAACAGATGCAAAAATGGCTTCTATTGTAGTCAGTATGTGTTACAGCGATTAGTGGAGGATGGGTTTAATTACTCATACGGGCCACCCAGACATATAACTGCAAGCTCATCGAGTCGCATATATAATATATGGTTAACACACGCACACATACACATATATATTTTTTATGTAGCATATGTTGACATGCTTCTGAAGCCTGACATTGCAGGTTAACCCTCCTGTTGTCCTCATTTACAGCACCAAAAAATATTGTTCCCTTGTCTGAAAAATATCCAAAAATTCAGCAAAAAAATCACAAAATTTATAAAAATTTGCAAAATCTTCAGGAAGAGAATTCCTTAAAAGTTTCCCTTAAAGTTTTTTTTAATCCCCAAATTTGGCAAGAAAAAAAATAAAAAAAATTGAAATTGTAAATATTTGCAAAAATGTGAATAAAAATCTTCCAAAAAATCCTAAAATATTTAAAGTGACCCCATACATATCAGTAAAAGTTCTAGTATTTTTTTAAGAATCAATTTTTTAGAATCAACCAAAATCAAGCAAAATTCGCTGGATTTTGGTTGATTTTCTTCCGAATGTTCTTAATTAAAATTCCTTAAAAGTTTCCCTTAAAAGTTTTATTAACAAAAACTAATTTGGCCAGAAAAATTAAAAAAAAATTAATTGTAACTATTTTTAAAAATATGAATAAAAATCTTCCAAAAAAATCCTAAAAATATCTGAAGTGAAAAAAAAATCTACCAAAAAAATCTACCAAAAAAAATCAACCAGAATTTTGCTGGATTTTGGTTGATTTTTTTCTGAATGTTTTTTTTAACATTTCTATTTTCTCCACCAAAAAATGTTCAAAACGTTTTCCAAAAATTTTGAAAATGTGCAAGTTTTCACTGTGATTTTTCTTTTTCCACATTTCAAACTTTAGATTGGGTCAATTTTGACCTGCAGAACGACACGAGGGTTAAAGCAGGATTATGACAAACTGGACGTGGACAGTTGAGAGAAAATTCCGAACATAATGACAAGTTTTTTCTGTATTTTCACATGAGCTAACAAAAGATGACGATAAGCCTTGTGTTTCTAATATGTAAAGGGCCAACCCTGGGAGGTCGTGTGGGAAAACCTCTCTGCAGAGTCCCAGAGCCTGAGGCCAAAGTCAAGCATGACACATTAAGCACCGTGATCTGGATCACCTGAGAGAAAATGTGTGCATGAGAGACATGAGCTGACGCAGAGAAAGGTGGGAAAGAACGAGGGCAAAAGTCTGATCCACGCTCTGAATATCACGCTGGGGTTGTTGTCAAAACATCAGCGGGTCTCCATGTGTTTCAAAGTCTTTAAGGGAGAGTGATGTAGGTGGCATATCTGTGCTTGTAGGTCAGTGGATGGGTGGGCAAACATCTCCCAGGCAACCTCCTTTTTCCTCTCTTGCTTTCCCTTTGTCATCTGTGCATCAGGAAAAACGTGACATTTTGCAGATGTTTCACAAACTGTTATGGTTCTTCACTTTGACCGGGCACAGCATCTGGGCTGAATAAGGCCACGGTGTGTTTGTGCAATGATCCACCGCTACCTTTCCGTACCATCAGTTCAGACGACATAAATCATGACATACATTCGCGGGTAAAGTGATCCAGGGAGGAGGCACGTTTTGGTTTTGAAAGGAAGACGATCACTTAACAAGCCAATTAATTGCAGTTTCTGTGCATGCTTCTTAGATGGATGCCTTTCACTGGAGCCTAGCACGTGAAATGGCTCATCAGATGAGAAGAGAAACTGTAATGCCGATGGAATATACAGTACATTGATGCTCGTAAATGTCCTGTGAAAGTGAGCTCTGCTAGCGTCTCACCTCTAGAGAAAAAAACGGATGGAAATTGAAACTCATTTGCCAAAAGTTTGACAGCTACATTCTCCACCAACAGCCATTATTTTAACAGTTTGTATGTATTTATTGTGATCAAAGCACTGCACTGTTGTTTTATGAGAATGAAAGCTGTATATTTTAACTGTCCTGTGTATGTAAAAGCTCAGCTAGGGACAAAAGCTAAAGCCTCTGGAAAAGTAGAAGACAGGTAAACACACATGCACACACACACCAATTAATAACGGAACAATAAAACACTGAAGAACACAACAAGCTTATTTAGCTCTCCTCCATCCACACTGAAGGAACAACTCTGCTCATTTTAAGCTGCAGCCGAGACACCACACTATAAATAAGCTAACAAGGTGAAATAAAGAAGCAGACGGTGTTGACTTTGTCGGCAACAATCTTTGGACTGTGGGTAGAAGAGTGAAGAAAACGAACACATTTACACAGAGAACACACAAACTCCATCAGGTGGAGTGAACCGGCCCCCTTTGATATCCAAAATAAACCAGTTTTACCCAAATAAATCAGAATACAGTCAAAAACACTGCATCCTACACTCCTCAGAATGCACATTCCCTACATTAAACCCATGTCCCATGGCCCACTTTTTAATATTACATCTATAATTGGCTGAAGACCTTTAACTCGGTCTTCATCTCCTTGGATTTTCCTGAGCTTTCAGCCTCATCTCAAAATCTTTCCATCAGAGGATTTTATAGAAACCATTTCCAAGATCAACATCGGTGTCTCATTAGTGTAGGTTTACCCCAGCTAAATAAGGGATTGTAGAACAAAAACACCACAGCTACCTGCGCTGTGTGATTTACTATTGAAAGCACAATTCTTCTTTCTGTTTTGTTTGGTTTTCCATTTGACAGGTGTTTGTTTGGGACCTCGCTAGTCACCATTTGGTTCTCTGGTGCGCCTCTCTACCTCTTCCTTGCAGCATTTCCCCTGCTGGTACACAGAGTATAAACATTTAGACTTCATTGGGTAATTTTCCTGTCAAAGAGAGATTATGTGTCTGCTCCACAATTCCCTCCGGTCTGCTCGCAGAAGTGTGTCACCGAAAAACAGATTCGACCAGAAATCAGATCACTTTTGTTTTTCTCAGCAGTGCAAATATTTTGGGAGTGGAGAGATTGGGTTTCTAGGGGTTTTTTTGTCTTGCTTTTTTTATTTAAACACCCATCGGTCCAAATTGTCGTATTGGAAAAAAATCCTCCACGTGGAGTCTGAGCCAGGAAAAGTTTTTCCCCCAAGCGGCAGTGGAAGTCTGTTTTTATGGTGCGCTGAGAGGCTAATTGGCTTTGCAGACGGCCTTTCCCCACAGTGACCCACGGTGCTAATGGCCTCCACGCTCATCCAGCAGTGACAGCTTCACTTTAGCCGGCTGATTGGCCTGGGAAAATCAAAATTACTCCGTGGTGCGCGCAGCTTGATGCATGTTTGTGCAATCGTATATGTGTGTGACAGGTGAGGAGCCTCGATGACGAGCCACCGGGAGACCATTAGATCCAGAAACCTGCCTCAGCAGCTTCTGGAAAACGTTTCGACCCAATGCACTAAAAGGCCGAGTAGGACGGGAGTGATGTTTTTGTTAAGCCCATGTGTCTTTCACTTGTCATTTCTGCCTTTCTTTGGCTCCCCGCGCTGATAGAAATGGATTAGCTCGTTTCAAGTCCCTGACAGCTTTTAAGGCAAATCACTTCCAAACCTCCTACGTGCAACTGAATCACTCCTCATGAGAGATCTTTACAGTTGGCAAAGGCGATTTTTTTTTTTTAAATTTTATTTGTTTTAACTGACTCCCACATACATGGCACAGACACGTGGTATTCTTCTGTAATCCTGTGTGGGAGTCGAACCTTTGCCAAACCATATTATTCAGCAGTATACTGATGTATCACGGTACTACAAACCCTCACTGTCACTGAGTTACATTTTTGGATCAGAATTATCAAATAACTCATTCAGTTTCAGGATTTTAACTCTTTAACTGTAAGTTTGTTTACTGTTTGTTTCTTTCTTGAATAACAGTCTAGTCAAGTGCAAGACTTCGGTGACTTAAGGACAAAAATTCCCACGTTAAAAAGAGAAAAAAGCGATAGAAATATAAGATTTTGAAACTATTTTTCACTTTCACTCAGTTACCTACGTTCTGATGATAACTATGAAATGTTAATTCATTTTCAGGGTTTTACTGTTGTGTTTTTCGATAAAAAAAACAAAAAAATGAATTATTTCCATAGAAGTGATACATTTTTTGTTTGTTTTGTTCTTTTTGTGTAGTTTTGGATTTTGTTAAATTTAATTTTTTTTTTTAAAAACCTTCACACTTAGAACCTTAAGGGCAAAATTGTCCAAGAAAATGAATAAAATCAAAACTATTAGATATTAATAACACTTTCCACTTTCAGGATTTAACAACTTTGCTTATACAATAAACAAAAAAGTCACACTGAGCACCATGAAGACAAAACTGTCAATGTAAAAAACAAAAAATAACATTAATACATTAGATATTAATATAGTTTTCCACTTTCAAGATTTTAATTATTTAAATACCACTTTGTTTACATTTTGTTTACACGATGTTAAACACAAATTAATTATTTTCCGTATATCGCATATGGAAAACTTTTCTTTTGATTATCACTTTCTGATAGATGTCACTGATCAGCAACATTGATCCTGTTCCGGTAAAACTTTGTGCAGTGTCATATTTTTAATAAAAAGTTACACTCAGGGAACAAGAAGACAAAAATTCACCTCAAAAACTTGCTATAAAAGTATTCTACATTAAATTGTAGGAACTATGTGTGATGGTTTGATGTGAGAACACGTGAGCAGAGAGGGAGAGAGTGGGAAACAAAGATGGCCTCTCCAAATGAGCTGTGACCTGAGGCCTCGGCAAGGTGGGAGTCCCATGAGGCGATGTGGGCCAAATGAGGGCAGGGGGAGGGAACATGAGACGGTTGATGGGTGAGTGTGTAGATATGTGTGTGTGTGGATGCAAGAGTCTGTAGACGACTAAGTTTACATGGAGATCCAGTGCAGGGCAGACAGAGGCAGAAAGTGTGTGCACGTATATGTGTTAATCCTCAAAGACACTCTGTCTGCTCTCAGACCCTCTCGTCTCCAGCTGTGAACGCGTAAAAGTAGGTCACGTTTCTATTGCGTTTAATTATGTTTTGTCGAAGCCAGAGGGTTTAAGTTACCCCGGAGGATTTAGGGATGGATGTCAGGGAAGCCTCTGAACACATTACGGCTGTGAAGTGTACATAAACAAAACAGCACATAAGAACAAGAACAAACAGGAATGCTGCGACGCTCCATTTGCTCAGGAGAATTCCACTGACACGCTTTGTACATCAGGGAAAGGTCATTCTTAAGCTACTGAGAAATACAATCAGCTCTGCAGATTCTTCAATTTACATCCACGGACTAACGCACAACAAACATTTGTCATTTTGGAGCCTTTATTTGTGATTGTGTTGTCTCCTAAAAGAGCTTTTTGCATATTGTGCAATGCAGTGCACTTAAACTTCTGCAATTTATCATAAACTCAAGAGCACACAGCCACAAATTCCGCCCTATTCCCTGACAGCTCCTTAGTCATGACTCTGCCACGAGAGATTTAGAGAATGTGCACATAATCCTTATAGAAAATGATCTTTTCTTGATTGTGAGCTTCTCATGTAAATCTAAAAAGGGACAGAATTTGATTTTGTTTTGCAGTTTTCAACCGCATCAAGACAATCCCAGGACTCTTAATGCAATTATATGAACCGATTCCTTTGTAAACAATGAAATCAGTGACTCCCAGCACTGTTTATAACATATTAAATAGATGATCAGAAGATGCAAGCCTCGGAAGACAGCAGAAGAAAAGAATACACTTGAGATTATTCAGCTAGATATATTCTGTACGTACAATGTTTAGCTGTGTTTGTTTTATGATTTTTAGGAATAAAAGACTGTTTTAGTCACCATCCTGTTCCTTAGTTTTACAGTCATTGGTTTAGTCTAGCAGTAGTTTCGTAGAATCCTCCTTATCTCCACAAAAAAGTCTGTCTCGATTGTATTTTTTTTAACCAATCACAATCACCTTGGTTGATGTGAAGCCCAGAATGCAGTGATGGTGCCCCTTCAAAGCAGTGAGGAGGGAATTGTTTTCTTCCCCCCATTGTTCTCCCTGCTTTCCCATTTGCCCCTGTACTCGTCCAATAAGGCCAAAAAAGAATTACTTCAAATAAAAATCTTGCCATTTTAACCCTTTTATGCACAAAATGGGTCAAAAGTGACCCAAATCCGATGGAAAATGGGTATAGTCGGACCCACACTGCACGTCAAAAGGTTAAGCGTGTAGGGTGCTGCTCAGATGTTGTCGCTTCTTTTGGAAAAAAGTCACACAGATAGCAGAAGGGAAGGAGAAAGTTGTAGGAAACACTCAGGACAAATGACAACCAAAGTCCCCATCTGGTGAGGGAGATCGGTCCAACATATTGCTCATCCCTATATCTGACAGAACAAGGTGTCAGAGTTTTAAGTCCACTTTTTTGCCTGGCAAAAGAAAAAATACACTAGCTAAAGGTAAATGTGTGTATTTGGGCTAAAAAGCTAATGTCAACATTCAAATGTTCACAATGAAATGCTGGCATTTAACAAATACAATGACTACCATGACTGTAGAGGCTAAGCCAATGCTTGAAGCCCCTGAGGTGTTTCACTAGGACTTAAATAATTGACGAGATGACAAACTTTACCGCATCTGATGAAGAGAGCCCAAGACAATAGCTTGTGTTTCCATAATCTGTGTATTTATTGCTCCAAAGCAATCGTATTCCTACATTCTTCATCTCAATCAAACAATTCACCAAGACCGGCTTCTTCAGCGGTCAAAACTGTTTTACCTTCCAAGCAGAACTCCTGCCCAAACAAGACTGGTTCCTATTTATAATGTAGCACTCATTGGCTCCTACAATGATGATCACCATCTTATTTTAGCATGTTAGCCTGCTTACACTTACTAAATATGCATTTGGTGAGAAAGGAAAATATACAAATATCTAAATGATGGTGGTGCACAGGGCGAAAGTCATGGGATCTCTGAAGTTAGTGCAATTCAGTTTGAGAGAAAACACGTCAGTGCCACATGGTATGCTAACTTCACTCAAAATGAAGTGGAAAGGTGAGGAAATAATGAACGCCACATGATGCATTCTCAGAGGGCCGTGGTTGTCTTGTGAAACATCCCAAGACACTTGAGGCTGCTGCCAGTCTTCCAACAGTCTATGGCCCAGAGCTCTTTGGGAACCCTAAGGTTGACGTCAGAGGATCTTCATATACAGTCCACGATCCGTCCCTGGAGACGTGCCATTAGCACTACCAGAAGTACATACATTTACAACTGTCCATGCATCCACCTGCACAAACACTTGCGCTGCATCCTACAGACTGTGATTCAACATTTCCTCCCAAACCCACACTCTAACCCCAAACCTAAACCAAACCACTAACTGTAAAACAACCTCTGCTGAAAGTCAGAACCGACCACAGTGACTTAAATGTCCACAAAAATCCTAGAGGTTGTCCAGTTCAGAAGAGTACCTCAAGAGTTTGAATACAAGCACTAAACCTACCCAGAGGTCAAATCCAGCTGTTTTCTATTCGAACAAAATATGCTTATTGTCATGATGGGAGCTTTTCTGCACAGTTTTATCTTATTATCACCTTCTTGTATTGCTTCATTGTGTGTTTCTAAAGCCTGAAGACATCTTTTTCAGACGAAAACCTCAATTTCCTAAATGTCTCAGTTGTATATTTTATCACCAGATGCCTCCCTTCTCTAATGGATCTGTCAAAATTTCCTGTTCTTGTTTTCACTGTTTACCCAACTGCAAGAGGAGACAGCGATTCCTCTCATTGCTCCATAAAGCTGTGTGTCAGCATCACATTTCAATCCCCCATCAGCAACACTCTGCAGCATCTTGATCCAGTGAGTTGGTTGTTTAAAGTCGATGTCTTCGTTGGACGACGTGCTCAAATGCAGGTCAGCAGTTGTTGATGTGTGTGTGCGACTTGAAGGAAGAGGGGCTGGTAATGGCTGTTTTGGCTTGTGAGTGTTGGCAACTTAAAGCGTGTTTATGGGCCGACGTGCACCGCTTCTGACCGAGCTATCCAAATGTACAGTGTAAATAAGCTGTGGGGGCAAAGCAGGTCCACAAGCCACCTGTAGAATAAGCCGAGTGTTTGCAGAAGTTTGTGGATGTACAAGCAAGTTTTATTTGTAAACTCTCCAAGAAGAGGCATGTCTTATTGAGGCTAAAAGCTTTATTATCATCTTTCCAGTCTATCTATACTGAGCTGGTTGCTTGCCCTGACATTTGTTCTCAAAAATA
The DNA here is from genome assembly GCF_021347895.1 of Acanthochromis polyacanthus. Taxonomy (NCBI): domain Eukaryota; kingdom Metazoa; phylum Chordata; class Actinopteri; family Pomacentridae; genus Acanthochromis; species Acanthochromis polyacanthus. Next base: position 24,471,797 of record NC_067134.1, on the reverse strand, counting down.
TACCTAATTTCATTCATTAAAGAGCAAATTTGTAGCAGGGCCGTATTATTACATGCAAATTAGGTTGGTGGTAAAATTTGTTGTGTGCTTGTCGTTAACATATGGCAAGCAGTTGGTTTTAAATCCTATTTTTTTGTTGCAGGTGTGCTACAGTGTTCACTGTTTGCAGCAAATTTCCTGCACTTTCATGTATACATACATGACCGTTCAAAAGTTTGGAGTCACTCAAAGATGTCCTTATTTTTGAAACAGAAGTGAATGTAAAGAATGGAAATTCAAACCAAATACCAATGTGGAAGTAGAGCTAATGCCTAGCCAGAGTGCTAGTTTCCCCATTCAGAAAACTGTACAGGTGGTCAAACTTGATCTCATTCATGTATTTAGGATTCAAGGTGCTGTTATGGGACAGTCTATGGGTGGGGGATGTTCGCATGGTCCACCTCACTTCCAATCAACTTCTTTGCTCATTCTTGAATTAGCCAGGTATTAGGAAGAATCAGCCTCTATTCAGAAACCCAGTGGTTGACGTCATGTTGTTGAGCGTTCATCATTCTCTACATTCAGTCAGTATTTGGGTCTGCCATCGGGATTTCGGATCAAATGTGACTTTTGTCTGTTTCTGATCAGATCGCTTGTTAAAAGATTTTAACATATACACATAAGAGCGCCTGTGCGCTTTCCGCCAGTCCATTTTGATTTGTTAGATTGATTTGTGTGAAGCTTTTATGGACATTTTCAACATTAAACTGGACGACGAGAACAGGCACTGAAATAGTCAAAAACACCGGTTTGCAGTGGCGTTCGTTTTAGAGGACTCGTGGCAAAAAGCAGCAGCAGAAATAGTCGATGTCAGCATCTGGATGACCTTCTGACACATTTCACCAGAGATGCATCTATTTTTTTAAGCAATGTTGCACAGAAACACTCAAATATCACTGCTGAGTCACACCAAACCACAGTTCATAATGGAGAAAACATGTTCCTTTGTAGCAGCGCTGGGTTTGTGCACAAGACATATTAGATTATCATTAAAAGTCCATTCGCTGGTTGTTTTGATTTGCCTTTGCTGATTTTATCAAAGAAGTCTGACACATTTGGCCGTAACTCCAGAGAACTGTAGATCTTGTATTGCTAACGGGCCTAACAAAGGAGTAAAAGTCAAATTAAGTGCACTCCTGATGTGTATCTGTTCGCCTGTTTTGGTTCTCATGAACTCGCTGCTGTCGTCTCACTGTTAAGCCCAATCCAACCAAGCACCTAATCGGATTTTGAGCATTGCTCGCTGCATGACTAGACGATCTCAAACAATGCTTATGTTATTATATTCGGCCCCTCCTAATTTTTCTTTCACTGTAACTCCTTTACTGGAGCTCAAAAATTAGGGCATGCTGTTTTGTTTCGGTTTTTTTGCTCCAAATCTGTTGACAATCTGAGTCCGAACTTTCGCTGGCCGACAGATTATTGTGTAATTTGAGCAATTTAAGCGGCCAGTTAGCTTACTAGTCAATCATACTTAACATTTAAACACAAAACAATGAGTTTTCATGTGTGTACAGACTCCAACTTACGTCCGCTCACGTGCAACAGGGATGCCTGGGAATATGGAGCTTTGTTTGTGCAGACGTGGCCCTGACCACCTCTGAAGCTCCAGAAACTGTCCAGCTGCTTCACACTGCTTCACATCTGGGACGAGTCTGTTCGCGGTTAAGATATGCACACGTAGACTCCCCCACACAGTAAATCCCCTTACACATCCATACGTACAGGAGACATTTCCCCTGAAAAACTGCCTACCTCAGCGATGTACAATTGTTTTTCTACCGCAGCCTTGTTGTGGCCTGTGACCTCCTTTTTCAATTTCTGTAAAATGTGAACAGATTTCATGTGGAATGGGGGTGAATAAACACAGCCACTGGCCTCCACTCTCCTCTTTTTTTTCCCCTTCACCTCCTTCTTCCTATACAGCTCCATCACTGTTTGTCTCCAGTAAGACTGACCCACTTGGCAGAGGAACAACAGTGTGGTTAGAGCAGGATAAACACAGTATCCTGAACCCCCACACACACACACTTCTCACAGGCTGCCATCAGGTACAGTATAGGAAACTGTGGCATTGTTTGTACAATGCTGATCAGAAGTCCGCATTTAATCACATTAGTATTAAACTAGCTCTAATGAATACTCTGCTTTCAAACATGTCTTTCCAATGAGCAGTAAGCAGCTCAAAGAAATTGCTTACAGAAAAAGTTTAATTTAATTTGGAGTGGATTTTTCTTAGACCGATAGATGTAAAAGCTTAATCCATTCATGAAAATGACCTTCTAGCTTGCCAACTGTTTTTAATGATCTCTTTTTACCTCTTTATTTGATTATAATAATGTTTTTGTGTGTGTTTCACTTCCTGCAAGGTCCATTTTGTAAAAACATGTTTGTGTCAGATTTGCAGCAAATTTGTGGCTGATTTGCAGGAAAGACACTCGTTTTCCAGAATACGTTGGCACATGTTTGCCAACGTTGGCCACCAGTGGTTGTAATGAGTAATAAACCAACAACTTGAAAACATGTTTATCGGTGGTTAGCCACCTCATCTTGCCAATAGTTCTAAACTTCTAGGAACCTTCTGGTCGGCTTGCAGTTGTTTACCACAGGTAGCATTTCAGGAAATAATAGTCTGTGGGAGACAGCTGTAGTTAATCTTTGACAATGTTGCTGTGAATCTGAGACAAGGTCATATTTTCAGTTGTAAATTAGATCTGTGGCAAACTAATGGTGGACTTCCAGCTAACTTTGTGGAAAACTTTTGGTTTTAAAGCTTTGATGCAAGAAGGTTGTGGGTTTAAACCTGCTAGTCAGCTGTTGTCCCTGTCATGAATCAGATATGAAAGGCTAAATGGTGGTCATCGATCTGAATGTAATGAATTAAATGATTGTTTTTTTTGTAGAAACCAAACACTTTTGAAAGAGTGAGCCTCCAAATTCAATTATTAGCCCACTGTGTGATTCTTAACCTCAATTAAAGCACATTTTTGTTGTTTAAAGTGTGATTTCTGTACAATATTGATATGAGAAACAGAAAATAGAGTCATTTACTACTGGGGAGTTGAGCTTGTTACCATAAATTTGGCTGAGAACCTAATATCATTCTGTTGCTACCAAAACAAATTGACTTTTTTAATCAAATGTGAAGGTTTCTAGCTCATTTGAAAGCCAGTACACACTTGCAATATTAGCAGTTAACTCTGTGGTCCTGATGAGTGACAGGCATAGCTAAAAGATTGATCATTCTTCGGTATGTTTACGACCATTATGAGGCCTTAAGTTTGGAATTTGGTCATCTACATCTTGGTCTTTTGAGAGAGGACAAGTGAAGGGGTGAATCTGACTGAGAACTTGAAGGATACATTGCACAATCCTGCTTTAACATCTATTTCACTCTGAATGGGGCCATAATTGACAAAATGAACATCATGCCGCATCAAAAGAGACTCGAAACTAACAATCGAGGCATTAAACTTGTCAGTAAAATGTTTGCTGAGCTAATAAACAAAGTGAGAAGTATGGTCTTTTTCATATACTTTACAATGAGACTTATTTTTGGAGCTGAAGGCCCCTGCTGGCCGTTAGACAGAATGCAGGTGTGAGTCACTTCCTCACTTTTCAAAACCAGAGCTATGGGATCTTTTACAGTCTGCGGTGACAGATCATAACACTGGAGCCTTTTTCAAATTTTCTGAAGCTTTGTTTGACTTTTCTTGGACAAACATACATTCAAACCATGAATGTGGATTCTAATGAGCGTAAAATGTGCGTGTAGGTGTGTAATTCATTTCACTTGTTGCCCTCTTCAACAGCCTTCTGTGTAAAGCCTTGCAGGGAATCTCATTAAGAGATTTAAGCAACAAATACACAATTAAAACAAATAACATTAAGATTAAAGGTTAGAGTGAGCTAAGGGGTTCGCTAATTTTATAAGAAATGCGAATTTGAATACACAGCTGTGCCATGGTTGACACAATTTTCAACAGCTTCTTTTATGCCGCATATCGATACATTAATGACATCAATCTAGTTACTGAGATACATACTGACTAATTAAAATCATATTTTACAAAAATGTCTTGGTCCTGTGATATAAGTAAAGTCTTATAATGCAGTATTTTTTAGTACTGAATGTCTGAAACTCCACAAATCCACTCACTTAAGCACACACTTGCACACACATGGTCACATTAGAGTCTTGTCCACACACACACGAAGAGACACTTCATTGCAAAGATAGACACTTGACATGAGCCTCTAACTAGACAAACCAATGCGCAGACATGAATGCAAACACACAGCTCCACCGTCGCCCTACCACACACTCTCTCGCCCTCTCATCTGAAGCACAGGGCGGCTTGTCAGTGTGTGAAATGAGCTGGAAAAGAGCGAAAACAAGAAGAGCACAAGCGGCGGAGAGGAATTCATCAAAATCTCCCAACACGGAGCAAAATCGCTGCCCGACAAAACCGTCCCGCCGCAGCCAGGAGCGAGCTCGCCTTGCAGGAATGCAAATACGCCTGAAAATGATCAATGTGGGCACTTCAGTGTGAACTCGTCTTCTTGAAGGCTTGACAACTGACTCATAACTTTTCCTTTTGGCCCTGCACAGGGGGCTTCCGAGCGGGATGTTGTCCCTAATTGCAGCGCCTGCCATATGCTGCAAGACGGGGAGAACGATACATCATCATTGGACACATGCATACAAACATCCATACGCACGTGGAAGCATGCACGGCGAGGCCTGAGCTGTGCCAAGCCATGATAAATCTATATCTGCGAGGTGTGCAGCAGGAGAAAGTTTTCTTGCCTGTCACATCAAAATATCAGGCCTCATAGGAAATACTGGAGTACCTGTGTGTGTGTGGGCTTATGGAATTGTTTTATTCTGGTTAGCTGCCAGATGGGTGAACTTTTTCCTCAGAGAACAACACAAGAAGTGCCAGAGAAGTTTCAGCAGTCACCAAAAAAAGAAAAAAAGTATTTGCAAGTCATTTTAGGAAACTTTTCTGTCTGAATTTCCATGATGCGGGAATACCACAGATCTGGCGCTCGAATCGGGTCAAAGCAAAACAAAAAAAAGAGGCGGCATGCGTGTGAGTGAGGATGAATGAATGAATGAATAAATGAATGAAGCCATTATGCTTATGATGCTCTATTCTGGGCGCTGTGTGTTCGCACAGGAGTCGGTGCCGTCCACCGCCGGGCCCCCTGTTCCTCCTTTAGTTACACTCACACAGCAGGCTTTGTTGGTTTTGGTCGGACTGACGTTGTCACGCAGCGGGAAGGCAGCGCCTCGCTCGCGCTCATTTCGGGGTGGAAAGTCACTGCTGTCTTCCTCTTTAGAAAGAAGCCAAACAGAAATAGGTGATCCTGACTGCCAGAGACCCAAACCCAAGCTCCCCAAAACCAACCCTTCACTGAGGACACCACTGTTCCTCTGTAAGTCAGCGAGGGCGTTCGGATTGCATCCTACACTGGAAAAAAAGCGCCTCTCAAAACAAGAACAAAAAACTTATTTCAAAGAACTTTTACCTTGAAATAAGTGAAAAATCTGCCAATAGAAGAAGTGAAAAATGACTTGGTTAGATTTCTTGAAATAAGATATATTTAGAATCTTGAGACCTTAAAATTAGCTGGGGAAATTTATTTTAAGCTCTATTTTACCAGGATTGTCAAGCTTAGGTGTCTTAACCCTCCTGTTGTCTTCATTTACGGCACCAAAAAATATATTGTTTCCTCCTCTGAAAAAAATCCAGAAATTCAGCCAAAAAATGGATAAAAAAATTGCAAAATCTTCAGGAAGAAAATTCCTTAACAGGTTCCTTTAAAAGTTTTATTTTAAAAAATCCCCAAATTTGGCAAGAAATGAACATTTAAAGAATGTAAACATTTTCTAAAAATTGCAAATATTTTCAAAAAATTAATAAAAGTTTTCCAAAAAAAATGTAAAAATCCTAAAAATATCTAAAGTGATTCCATGTATATCAGTAAAGTTGTAATATTTTCTTTAGGAACATTGGGGGAGGTGGGCCTGGGATCTTTCTGCATGGAGTTTGCATGTTCTCCCTGTGCATGCGTGGGTTTTCTCCGGGTACTCCGGCTTCCTCCCACAGTCCAAAAATATGCTGAGGTTAATTGGTTACTCTAAATTGTCCATAAGTATGAATGAGAGCGTGATTGTGTGTCATTATATGTAGCCCTGTGACAGACTGGTGACCTGTCCAGGGTGTCCCCTGCCTTCACCCGAGTCAGCTGGGATAGACTGCAGCACCCCCCGCCTCCCTAGTGAGGATAAAGTGGTGTATAGAGAATGGATGGATGGATGGACATTGGGGGAAAAAATCAATCAAAATCCAGCAAATTTTCTTAAAGAAACTTTTTTTAACATTTGTTTTTTGTTCCACAAAAAATGTAAATTTCCCCAAAAAAATAGAAAATGTGGAAATTTTCACTGTGACTATATATGTGTATATATATATATATATATATATATATATATATACATTCCACATTTTTAAACTTTAAAATGGATCAGTTTGACTCACAGGACGACAGGAGGGTTAAAATAAGATAGTTTCAAGATTGTTTGACTTAAGATATTTAAGATGCGCTGTCTTAAAACAAGTCCCTCCATCTTGCTAAATTGTCACTTCTATCCATCCATCCATCGCTTTATCCTCACTAGGGTCGCGGGGAGTGCTGGGGTCTATCCCAGCTGACTCGGGTGAAGACAGGGGACACCCTGGACAGGTCGCCAGTCTGTCACAGGGCTACATATACAGACAAACAATCACACCTACGAGCAATTTAGAGTAATCAGTTAACCTCAGCATATTTTTGGACTGTGGGAGGAAGCCGGAGTACCCGGAGAAAACCCACGCATGCACAGGGAGAACATGCAAACTCCATGCAGAAAGATCCCAGGCCCACCCCGGGATTTGAACCAGGGATCTTCTTGCTGCAAGGCGAAAGTGCTACGAACCACTACGTCACTGTGCAGCCCTAAATTGTCACTTGTTAAATGAATTTATCTTAAATCAAGTGGAATGAGACATTTTGACTAAAAATAAGACAAACAGACTTGGAAAGATTTTGAGTTTTTGCAGTGTATAAAGCAAAGTTCTCCGCTTTGTTCCAGGGAGCTCATAACCTTGATTTGCAGGGATTTGAAGACTGGGATCCTGCCGTGTAAACACAATAATCTGCTTCCAATTATCTGTGGTAACTTTAAAACCAATTCCCCTGATATATATTGGATGCTTGCTGTTGAGTCTGTAAACAAGGCCAAAAAAAAAAGCATTAAATTTTCAGGATTAGACACAAACAAGAGGCAGAATGTTGCGATACATCTTGTGAGGACTCATTCTGTCTGTCACTGATGATTAAGTAACACCCACAATCTCGTGTCAAACCTGCAAATCACTTATGACGGGGCCAAGCATGGCGGGGCACACATTTCCATCCATTACAGTAGGTCACATTCACAGCACGTGTAAATTTCACACACATTTGTAGGTCAGCTATGTGGGCATGGAAAACAGCAAAAAAAAAAGAAAGAAAGAGAGAAAACAACCCACATGAGGCAGCCATGTGCCAATCTTGTAGTCAAAGCGTCCTGACTGGAAATTCCCCAACTTGAACTTTCCATGGAGGGTGTACAGAGAGGTACTGGTGCTGCTACTACTGTGATTCATTATTCACCTTAAATGGGGTCACGGTTTGCTCACAATATTAGGCATAACCCCAGATAAATGTGCACCACGTAGCATTTTTCAACTGCACTGTATCATTGTCAAATTAACGGTAATGCCTTGGTGAAATTTCCCTTAACGGATGAAATTTGTAGCCCTCTTTTTCATGCCAGTGGCAGAGCTGCAGCTAGCATTTCTCACACTGATTTCCCATAAAGCCTCCGCTCCGGTGACGCTGCTCGAGTTTGTTTTTTGTTGGCTTTGTTTGGTTTTTGTGTGTCCATTTGCAATAGACGGTCATTCATGAGAGTTTCAACCCTTTTGTTCTGCCTCCCACCAAAGAAACAGTGACTCATCGAAGCAAACCCCAAACCTCTGTGACAGAAAACTTTTGTCCTAATGAGGTAGATGAATGGCAGCGCTGAGCCCATTAAGGTTAAACATCCAAAGCATAATTGATATAAATGTTTCGGAGACATGGAGCCTTTGCCGTTTCTGCCTCGAGCCATTAAACAGACACAAGCCAAAGTTTAATATCAGAGGAGACAGAGAATAAGAGCTTTAATGCATCTGCAGCCATTGATCCTTCAGTGATTGTACAAAATTTCATTATGAAGCAACTCTGTGACATCATCGTCTTACTTTAAGGCTCCCACGCTGCGTTACTTTCATGCTTTGAGGATATTTTTGTTTGTTTTTTTTATTCTACAGCGGGCTAATAGGAATACTAGGTGGCCAATTTAAATGGCCCAGACTCAAAGCCCAGAGGTTAGAGATTGAAATTAGTCTTTTTGTATCGTTCCTGATAAGCTGCATTTGAATTTGAACTAACACTGAGAACAGCAATTTGTTCCAATCTTTTACCTGCTTTGCATGCTCTAAGAAACACTCTGCATCTGGCAACTTTGGAGGTGGGCTGTAACTTTCTAACTAGAGCAGAAGCTTGAGAATTTTCTGTGTTGGTTTTCTGCTGACTGAGCATTTAGGTGCACATATGGGTGGCCTAGTCCCACCCAAACCCCTACATGGCCAGGCCTGGTTTAGTTTGGCTTGGTCATGTGTGGATTAATGGTTCGTGCGCTTGCAATACAGCACAGTATGTATTAGATTTGTGTTTAATTACAGTGAGCAGTCTTTGGCTGATGTGAGGCATCCATATTTGTTTGGATTTCAGGCAAGATTACCTCATAATGGGCCATTAAGTTCCCATTCTGAGCTTCCCAGTTGTAATTACAGCGTAGGTTTTGACATCAGCAATGTTTACAAGCTGCTGGTAATCGCAATATTAATTTAATATGAACTTACGCTATTAAATGTCCAATTACACACACGATTGTTCAAAAGTTTGGTGTCACCCAGACAATTTCATGTTTCCCAAGAAAACTCCCACTTTTATCCATGTGCTAACATAACTGCACAAGGGTTTTCTAATCATCAGTGAGCCTTTCAACACCATTAGCTAACACAATGTAGCATTAGAACACAGGAGTGATGGTTGCTGGAAATGTTCCTCTGTACCCCTATGGAGATATTCCATTAAAAAATTTCCAGCTAGAATAGTCATTTACCGCATTAACAATGTCTAGACTGGATTTCTGATTAATTTAATGTTATCTTCATTCAAAAAAAGCTTCTTTTCTTTCAAAAATAATGACATTTCTAAGTGACCCAAAACGTTTGAACGGTAGTCTTCTTGTACCTCCAACTTTCACAGACTTTGTAGCTTTTTTAAAAAAAAACTGGAAGCATGTACTAATATTTCAAAGTGTCACCTTTCATGGAGGATAATATCAGCCTTTAAAAACAAATATAAAAATGATAGCTATTGCACCCAATGCTGTCGTCTCATGGCACCTTTTTGGAGCATGAAAAGCCTTTTATCTTGAGTTGACTGATGCGTCTTTGCTCGACTTCCCCATTGGTATTTGATTTGGATTTCCATTCTTAGTTGTTGTTATTGTCCCTTTTTGTTCTGTTACTATGTGAACTCTTACAGCAGAACAGGTTTCCCCCTAGCTGGACAAGACACTGTTTCATGCAAATAGATCAGAATAAAACATTAAGTACGAATGCAGCTGATGGAAATGTCATGGAGTCCCCAACAAAGTGAAATTTTGACCTGATTAGGATTCATCTTTTGGGGAGTGTACACATCTGTACCCAATGTCATGTTATAAAATTTTAAAGCAACACACTGATGATGCTTAGAGACTAGTTGTGGCAAGATGGGAAACCATTCTGGCCAATCAGATGCAAGCTGAGCCTATGTTTGGATCTTTCAAATGGAAATTTGGCGTTATAGTAAATGATTCATTTGTTTTAGTCTCACAATGGGATTAGGGTTTGTCCTGAGGGTAGCACTGATGTAATGCTTGATACATTATGATTACAACTCTGGAGGCCAGTAATATCCGCAGAAAGTGTCCGTCATGCTCTGAAAAACCTACAACAGCGAACATGAAAGAAATCACTGTGATTTAAAATGGCATTTTCAAAGGAACTCTAGAGCGATAAAACAAAAAGAATCAAGCCACGACCTTGGATCTGGAAACCTTTGATGTCTCGGTTATTGTGTTACTAGATCATACCTGCACATAGTCTCCATAAAGAGGCTGACAAAATGATAGCCATGCAAATAATGATAAAAAAGACAGATGGAGCAGACGGGGGGAGAAACGGCGGGTGTACCTTTCACACCAATTAAACTGCCTAAGCCGATCTGTAACCGTAGACAGCACTATATGGTTCAGCTGTATCTCTTTCCGGATCAAGACGTGCTCCTTCAAGGGGCGTAGAAAATGAACAGGACAAGTTGATCTGACCCAGTTTGCTGTTTCAGAGAACAGAACATCACATCCTGACTGTTTTCTGACCTCAAAGCAAACAATTACTGGTTCCTCTCCTCCCTAAATAAAAGCCTACAGCAACGGAGGTAAAGTGATCTCAGACAGCTGGAGCGAAATCCAAAGTGATAGAAAAGATTACGGTCCGGTCGGTTTAACTTCTGCGAACACACACACACACACACACACACACACACACACACACAGCTGCAGACACACTTCTTCCCATCTCATGATCATCCTGCCTTGACCTTTAAGCGGGTAAACCACATCTGTACCTGCGAGAGATTAAAAGCGTGAATGAAAAATGGTGTGGAGGCACTTTATCTTCAAGAGATTAACCGCAGCCCAGCAATTAGTCACAGCCAAACCTTGTAAAAGCCATCTAGTGAGGTTTGGCGTATTCCCTGGTAGGCCTGACGGGAATGCCACTGGAACGACGGCGATAACGAAGCAAAGAGTGTGTGTTCAGAGCGCTGCAACGCTATGATTAGGAGGCAGCCATTGCTTTTATTGGCGCTCTGCTGAATGTAGGCCAAGAACTGGGTTTATGAGACCTCAGCACACACACATACACACTGTCCGTATGGCCCCCTCACCTCTCCAGCTAATGCAAGGCTGGCCCTAACAGTCTGCAGCTGTTTGAGCCCAAAACAGTGAGATGAGGCTCACATGATCAGCACAGACACGTAGAGACACCCACACATACAGCAAATGCACATACGCAGAATGACACTGACTATTTACAGCAAGCAGAGTTATGAGAAGGTTGAAATGGCTGCACTGCACACCTGCATTAAAATGATTAGTCAGCTGGCAGTCATGCAGAAGCTTATGTCAACTAACGCAAGCACGATTACGGATTACAGAGCCTCCATTTAATGTGCATCCTGATATTTCTCTGATGGCCATCCAGCCGTAAATGTGCCCAGTTTAAGCTGAAACCGTTTAAACGAATATTGCACATGGATAAAAACAGAACTTATCATTTCAAAGAACACACTTGTTAATTTAGCTTTTGTTGAAGTGCGTAGGTTTGATATGTTGCGCTCACATTTAGTTAATTTTTGTATGTTCAGCATCACCTATTACTCAGCCAAAGAATGCAGCAGAGTTATGTGTGGATTAGCGTACGTTGGTTTGTCTGTCTGTCTGTTAGCAACATTACTCAAAAACGGACTAACAGATTTGGATGAAATTTTCAGGGCAAGTCAGAAATGACACACATTCTATGTTGCCATGATTTCTGATCAACAATAACCAATAAAAAAAATGCTGCATTTCTGACAATGCCATATGGTGGAATGAACAGCCCGTGATCTTTGAGTCCTTTTTTTGTTTTAAGCTGTACTAGTCTTTTGTTCACCATTGCTGGAGTATCCAGTGGTTGTCTGGCTTTCTTCAGACAAAACATGTCATCAGGGAAGCACCAGGCTTTATACCAGAGCTGCCAATTGGACCATACCAAGTGCTGCCACTTCAACAGGTGGAACAAGTTTGCTTGACTTAAATATTACTGTATACATGTGATTTGTGCTGGATTATCAGACATATTTGGATTTGGATACTGTTATTTGTTGTTTAAGCAGATTTCTTTGTTGTTAGTTTGTGTACTGGTGTTTTATTGTTTCCGCTATTGTGTGTAACTGGTCTGATCAGCCAAGATGGATGGATGGATGGATGGATGGATGGATGGATGGATGGATGGATAGATAGATAGATATTTTATTACTTTGTCACTTGGGGAGGAAAAAAAGTTTTTGAATTCACCTACAAGTCCTCATGCTTTGCAGCTCAGTCCCTAACAGGCTACATGTAATTAAAATAAAGTCAAACGACCATCTTCTCAGACTTTCTTTAATGGTTTCCTGTGTATAATAGCTAGAGCCAATACAGCAAAGTACAAATACTCGACTACAAGTAAACATCTCAATGGAAAATCTAAAATAAAAGTACATATGTGTTAAAATCTAAGTAAAATATTGAAGTTCCTGTGATAAAATAAGATCATTAATAGCAAAGCATCAGTGTGTCAGTAGCATGTTGTACATCTACTTATACTACTTTACATACAATTTTTATGTGAGGGTTCATGAGATGAATAATAGGAGAGTTCTGATAGAACAAATCTGTTTTCAGTTTTTGGGATTTTTTTCTAATCTTTGATTTTAGTGAGATATTTGATCATTTGAACATTTATTGAAACGAAAAGGTTAGATGGAAAAATCACAACTTGGCAGAGCCGTTTACAGCTCACAGACGTCTGAAATGTCATGTCGATTACACGCCGCTTTCTGTAAGAAGAGAAAACACTGGAAACTACTTCTTAAAATTTAACAATGTGCTGTATTTTAAATGCTTATTATATTATCCATTGTGTCAATTCTTCAAAATAAAAGAATTTAAAGCTGTCAGAAAGCGTTGTGGAGTAAAAAAGTGCAATGTTTACCTCTGAAATGTAGAGGAATGGAAGTATAAAGCAACATAAAATGGAAATACGCAAGCAAAGCACCTCAAAATTGCACTAAAGTACAGTACTTGAGTAAATGTAACTTACTTGCCACCGGTGATCTGTCTGCCCTTGTGTTTCAGAGGTGAAACATGTCTGGTTACAGGGCAATAACAGAGCTTTCTGGCGTTTCATCTGAGCCTTAATCAAAAGCAATATTCACTTTCTGTTGGATCAGGGAGGAACATTAAGTTTTGGTATTATTCTGTGCATTTATTCTCAATGGACAAAAAGGAAGAAATGTCCATGAATCAAGCATAAATATCACCTGCTTATCTTGAACGAGCACAGATGAAATGAAACAACAAATACAAACAGAATCTGTATTTCTGAGTTTGGTTTTACTCAATATTTTACTCAAAATTTGTTGATTTGTTTCTAATTCTGGCCTGATGTCACTAATGTGAGTCAAGTGTGCAAATCCCATTCACCCTGCTGTTGTTTTCTTTTGTAATAAAAGCTAAATACCGAGGATTTCAGCTTTATGCTCTTTTGAAGGAACCATGCTTAATCCTTGTTTTGTTTACATTCAGTCTGTCACATTATATGAGAAGCTTGACTTTTATGATTGCGGGTTTGCAGTGATTCTCTTCACAGCAGTCAAAGTTGAGGTCGGAGGCCTACAGCGCTGCGGCTCTCGCCTCGGTCGCCTCTTTTCATGGTTGACTTTTACAGGAGGCTCATTGGATTGTCCTGGGACGCTAACTGGCCACAAACTGACACCACGACTGGGCCGCCTGGTCTGTTCATCACCAGCCTTGGGTGAAGTGGCAGAAATTCCTTGTGTTTGTTTTAATCTCCTGTGAGTAGCAGATGGGTGGGGTTTTTGCCACATTAAGACATTTGTTGTTAATTGAGGCTTGCATTCTTTTCTAAGGCTATCATAACTTTCCAGCATTTGCTATATTTTCCGACGGGACACCACCCAAAAGCACACAACATGCAACACGCAAAAAACCCCAAAAAACAATATAATCTATTATAGCAAATGCAGAAAAACATCGGCATTTACTGCAGAGGCTGTGCAAGAATCACATAAAGAATGAAGGAATTTTTTAAATTTATTTACATGAATTCACCAATCTGCAAAAGTGGCATCAAGCTTTCATGTGCCGTTAAAACGCCAGAGGCATTTAAACCGTCGAACACCTGAGTCCGCCTCACGTGTGTGATATGGGAAAATGCATCCCATCGGCACTCCAGAGAGCCGGTTCCAAGGGAGAAAAAAAGTGTCTTTGTTCATAAGCTCTTTGCACCGCTCCAAGGTTGCGGTCGAATAGTCAAAAAAATTACATCCTATGTCTTTTCCTAAACACTTTCCCTTGACCTCGATGGAAAACATCGTGAGGTCAAGGGAAAGATGTGACGGAGAATTCATGAGGGCTTCGGAAAAGGCGACCGCGGTGCTGAGAGACAGCGCACCGGCAATCATGCAGTTTCAGATGTTGTTAGTGCATCATTATGAAGGAATTATCTGCTTTCTTTTTGTAAAATACGGACCAGTGCACCTAAAAAAGACAGGAAAGAAGCTCTGACTTTGACCAGCTCTCTCGTGGCTGCAGCTTGGATGCTTCAGGGCTATTTCGAGCAGTTCCAAAAGAAGAAAGACTTTGCAACTCTGAAGAAAAACACCTATTAGAGTATCTATCTTTATTTTTAAACACTGCTTTCAATGCCTGGATTAGTGCATCAGCCTCTTTGGACCAAATCTCTATTGATCAGCTCAGCTTTTAACCAGTATCAAGAGACGTGATCACATCTTTACACTGTCTCTCACTATTTTACAGATTACTGTGAAGGCCCTTCTCTCCTCACTATGTCTCAAACTCTTTATACTCACCAATGTGTACTTTGCATGCAGACGCCTTTAATCTGTTTCTGAAAAGTAAAGAGGATGAAGTGTTTGAAGGCAACAAACTACCAGAACAATCTGCCAGAAGAAATCGGGTTCAGTCACCTCTTTTATCGACTGTCTTTCGTTCCTTCTAAAAATCGACACTATATTGGTTTCTATGACGCCAACTTCTCTGGTAAAACCTGACGATTTTATGCTGTCTTCTGAATCAATTTGTAGCTTTGATTTTGGAAAGTGGTCTGCTAAAAAAAAAAAACTTATTTCAACCTTTATTCAGGACCGGAAATGAGTAGAAAAAAGAGACAGTAATTGATGAGCATTGGAGTAGCTTGGAGGATGGTGCTTCTTTTCTGCTTGTGGTGTGAATGCAAGTGTGATTGTTTGCCTCTATATGTCGCCCTGTGACAGACTGACCCCAACGAGGATTAAGTGGTGTATAGATATTGGATGGATTTTTTATGTCGCATTCACTGAAAACTCCACTTTTCCAGTGCAGATCCATGGCAGCTTTGGCACCAAAAAGAATGGCAATTTCAAGCAAATAGACTAAATCCTGCCACCGAGCCACAGATGTTTGTCCTTTGAGAAAAACAGCAGTCTGTGACAAAATGCAACACAGAAGGCCTTTTCTTTTTTGAATAAATTAACTAAATCCTTAATGTGTTGAGGCGGCAGCAGAAGAAGCAGTCTCCAGTGTCGATGCCCACTGGCCGACGGTATGAAACTGTGGTTACACTGGGCAGCTCCTAGGGGGAAAAGTGGCTATATGTGTAATCTTTCCCTGCAGCTTCCCTCCACAAGCTGTTCCTGTAAATAGGAGAGTACTCTCAGGTAAAGTGTCCAGGGTAAATGAAACAGGCTTACATCTAGATAAATATCACACAGTTTAAATCTCTGCCGGGATGAATCAGCAGCTTGCGACTGTCTGCTGAAAGTTTGACGCACGCAGCCATGACACAAGTTGACAAAATCTTCCATCCCATCTGGTCCAGAATCACGGGAAATCACAGTGAAATTAAATGTACTGTACCAGGACTGGGATTAGCTGTTTTTCAATCTTTCCCCGCGCTCGCCGTGATAAAATCAATCGCTGACTTGCCAGTTGCTTTGGTCCTGATAATCATCACTCATAAAGATGCCACTCTGACATCTGAGAAAGGCAATTAAAGGGGAGACGAGGAACTGAACATCGCCAGTGCCATCAGTCTCTATTAGCGTCACCGCTGGAGAAGGTCTCGGCAGTGGAGCTTTTTGCAAATCCTCCTGGCTCAGGAGTTTATACGCCTGGTGTGAATTAAATTGCCTGATTTTGTTGCTGGTAAAAATCAAGAAGAACAGTAACGAAGCACATGAGTGTGACCTTCGATGACCACAAAACACATCAAAACAGAGAATCTTCAGTTCTGCATGTGACTCAGGCACATGTGCTCGTACTTTTCTTACCTTTGCTACCGGTTTGTTTTGGGGGAGTAGAGTGCAAAGAGTTTGTTCTAGAGAGTATTTTAATGAGTGACTGTGAGGAGAACAGGACATCATTGTGATCAGAGATGGATGTGTTCATGAAACAGTGGCAGAAATAGAGAGAGGAGGGGTGAGGGGAAACATGGGGTTGTAAAGATGTACACTGCCCTCCAGTGGAAGTGGGTGGAAAGAGTTTAATAGCAGTGATCATTATTACTGTGGACTGATCATAAAAAACATATTCTGTCACTCAACTGCTCCTGTATGTAGTAATTAAGGTAGTGCTGGTCTTATTTTCCTAAGTTTTAAATACCTTCTAATCAGTGAAATACAAATTAATTGAATTTAGTTTGTTTACAGCAGCGAAAAAGTGCATTAAAAATTTTTCCTCTCAAACATCACCATCATCTACTTAAAATTCACCATAACAGCCCCTCTATTGTTCTACTTCTCCTCATTGAACTCCACAGGAACCACTATCTGCCCTAGTTTTAGCCTACTAAGGGTGAATGTTGTTGTCGAAGCTGCTGGATCCTCCTATGAAGTGGAAACAGAAAGGCTGAAAGGGCCGATTTGCAGGTAAATATTGCCACCTGAATGCCACCTAATGTCAAGCAAATGTTAGGACATGCTAGACTAAGAGGTTCACTCCATTTTATAGATAGTTCATTGTTTGTAGCCTCTGTCATTTAGGTGTCACACAGAATTATCAAAGTGGAACAAAACATAGCATGAGTCCCTCTATTTCCCTCAGGGTGCTGCTATTACAGCTACAACTAAATCTGCAAGTTCATAAATGGTTATAAATCCCTAAAAATTACATTTATTCCCACTCAAGAATAAACTACTTAGTGTATTCATTATTGGGAAGTGATTTGAGAATAACCGTAATCGGTCTAATATATAATTGAGAGACTTTTGAAGTCCATGGGATGTATCTTGCATACATTTTTATTAAAAGTAAAAAAATAAAAGTTTTATTTTCATTATGATCATGTCTTTACAAATTCCATAATTATTTATTTTGAATACAATCAATAACTAATAAAAAAAAAGACTGGATATCACTAAAATGTCAACTCAATAACCGCCTGAATTTAATAACAACCACTTTCTAATTAACAAAACAATAATAACATGAGCAAAAAACAGTTTCGATTGTGTTCTTTTTATTAAGTTAAGTGAATCATGACAGATCTTTCTTGTTTGGTAATATATCAAATTTTATATGGAAAATAACAAATTGTATCTGTGTCCGAGAAATCACTTTCAACTAAGTTACCCGTTACAAAAACTCCTCTCCAGGAAGTGTGTTAATTCCAGATCACATGACCTGCTCCACATGATGTCATTTCCTCCTGAAGAAAAGACCGGAAAGACTCCAAGGCTTTCTGAGTTATTTAATATAAAGTAGTGTGTGAGCCAAGAATGAACAGGTTTACTACAATATCTTGTTCTGGTCTCTTTATCTGTGTTAATCTAATAAACTGATTACTATTATTGACATGAGCCCGCACAACACATAGATGTGGTTCAAGTATACGACTCCTTTTGTTTTTCAGCTCAGCTCCATTTGACTTAAAATGCCCATTCTATTTTTTTTTTTTAAAGATGTGTATTTTCTTCTATTTCCTCTGTGGACACTAGAGGGAGGCAAACCCTTTAAGTCCACATGAGGGCTAAATCAATGCAGCCAGCTCTACTTTCAACTAATACATATTTGTCAGTCTGACAGCCAGCAGACCTGGCTGCAGCACTATTAACAAATATTCACCTTAATACATATTTAGTAGTTGCCAGAGGGTGCGTTCTGCATTATGACATCCTCCAGACAGAATCAAGTAATGTAACCCCGGCTTTTATATAAATATTTGCAGTTCCCTGGATGCTCATCTTTTCTCTCTTTGGCAAACTCCTCCCAACTGGTGCCACAAGCGCCGCAAAGCAAACACTTCTAATTATTTGCGCATAGTGTTTGCTCTCAGTCTGAGTGCTGTGCTGCAGTCTTTAAACTGCACAGTAACAACCTTGGCAGGAAAAACAACAAGCTACTGTAAGTCTGTGTGCTCTCCACTAGGGGGGAGAAGAAAACAAGCAAGAAAAGTAAAGGACTGACAACAAAGTCTATACAGTATATGTGGTTGTTTGTCTCATTTTTAAAAGATTTTTGCTAAGTTATTTCCGGGTAACTTTCCACATACCGAGAAGTTTTCATCAAAGAAATTTGCAGAAGACACCAGATTGGGTGACAGATGTAAAAGTTACACTCAGATTAATGCGTTGGGCAGGTTTGTGTGTCTTTGCTGCATTCTGATTTGTAATCGGTATGTGGTATGCTCAAGACACACACAGATGTTGTGTCTGAATTCCCTACATGCCCATTCCTAATGCTACCAAAGTCATCTTGTCACATGCAGCATGTGACAATAAGAATCCCATCTGGGGAGAACTTGGCAGGGGAAGTGAACGAATAAACCCCCACCATTAAAGTTTTTCCCATTAGACAAAATCTAAATTAATGCAACTTTAACTGCTAAATAAACCCAGGATCAAAAGTCGGCTTATCTTTGAACTTCTTTAGCTCAGACGGCTGAACCTATTGATCCGTCCAGGTTAAAAGTCTTGTTGGTGTAACCCTCCTTTAAAGAGGTAAACTCTCCCTTCTCCATTTTTGTTTATTTGCAGTGTTTGCTCTGTCTGGCACTCAGGGCTCATCCATTTCTGGGTGTTTGCTTTACACTTCCCATAGATTACTTGCCAATCAAACAGTTGATGAAGTTTTGTCTTTCCTCATAAATAACCTCCCGTTATTGCACCCTTTAACTCATATGAACATGCTGTCTTAAATATTATAACTGTTTTTACTGTCAGATACTGTGTGTAGTCGGATTTTTTGGTCCTCTCAGAGTCCCACATCAACACCTCCATCGGTTTGCTGTTTCTTCTAAAACGTAGGAGGTTGTTCTTCTGTCATTTTTGGCAGGCATTACTCTTCTATTGAAGCAAACACTCTCCTCAGTTACTTCTATTCAAACCTATCAAGTAGTGTAATGTTCTGGTATTCTCGATTAGAGAGTGTGTGTTCTCCAAACTGAGCCACTTTAAATTCAACTGTCAAACCACCTATTAGTCAGTAACCCCACATTCCCGCTGTGACTAACTCGACTGATGAGTCCTCTTCTTCTGACTGCTTGTGGGCAGTACAATAGGATCTATGTAATCATCCACAGCCACACCATTTTGAACACTTTAAGTTAGTCATGTACTTTTTTGCTCTATTTGTTTTTCATAACTGTACAGTGTTTTCATAGCTGCCAAATGGTGTTAGCACACCCTGAAATGAGGGAACCACACGGAGCAACTGAAAGGAGACCTAGTCATCCAATTGCAGAGCTCCGGTGGTAGCAATTTCAGTCCTGCAGCTTCAACCCAATATTATTTTTACTGAAAGGCAAAAAAGACACATTTGTAACAAGAACAAATCTGCAGAAATGAAGGTTCTTTAGCTGTGACACTTGTGCCACCTGCAGCCGGCTGTACGTACAGTGGTGCAATAGAACACCTGATCTGACCACACCTCAACAGCGATGCAAACTCAAAGCCTTTTATTTTCAAAAGCAGCATCTTCATGTCCTCTGCTACAGAGGAGATTCTATACGAGGGATTCCCATGATGCACTGGGCTCCTCTCCTCTACGCTGCCACAACATTATGACCACTGACAGGTGAAGTGAATAACATCGATCATCTTGTCATAAAGGAACGTTCAGCTGGGAAATCTTGAGTCCTGACGTTCATGTGGATGTTTGACCTAAACCACCCATCTAAGCATTGCAGGTCAAGAAACCCTCCAACCCCCATGGCAACAGCAGTTCTTGATGCCAGTTGCCACCCTGAGCAGGACGATGAACCCTCACACACCGCAAAAACTCCTCAGGAGTAGCCAGGTGAACACGACAGAGCTAAGGTATTGTCTGGGTTCCACACTCCCCAGATCGAAATCTTATTGTCTGTGGATGTGGAGAAGCCTGATCTAGGTAGGTCTCCAGAGGTCTTTTGTCCATGCCCCACAGGGTCAGAGGAGTTTTAGCAGCATAAAGGGGACCGACACATATCAGGCAAGTGGTCATAATGTTATGCCTGATCGGTGTATGTCACCTTTAAATTCACTAACTCTGTGTTTCCCCCGAGGTCCGGTGTCCTATACTTATTCTCTCTGTGGATGTCTTGGATCTGGAGCTTTACATCCCTGATCTGTCACCACCTGCTGTCCTGCCACTTCCCACCCCAACACCTCCTGCTATCCCAACCCCCTCGTCATCACTTTCACCCAACAAGTCGAGGCAGATGGCCGCTTTCCCTGAGCCTGATTCTGTCGGAGGTTTATTTCCCCCTCCCCCTTTTTTGTTCCTTTGCACCATCACTCATAGGGAATCCAAAAGCAGCTTTGCATTATTGGGTTTTCTGTTCTCTGTTTTGAAGTCGTAAGTTTTGTACGTTACAATGCTAAGCGCTGTGAGACAGCATTTGCTGTGAATCTGAGGTATACAAATAAGACTGAACTGAATTGAACCACAGACTTTGTATAAAAGATGAATGCAGTGACCGTGAACTTCTGAAGCCTCAAAATTGGAATTTTTTGATCGTAACGATTTTGGTTTATTGAAGCTAGAGAGGGGTGGTTATGATTGAGAAGTCAACAAACACATAGAAAACATTCTCTCTGCTCTGCTTGGTCATCTGTTTTTTTTCATCATGTTACCATAATGTAAAAAATTAACATTCTGTGTTGAAGAAGTCTTGAAACAATAAACTCTTCGGGGAGTGGTCCACTGAGCTAGTAAATCAAGTAAGGACATTTTTACATAGACCTCTATTCAATCTGATGTCTTTTCGCAATCAGATGAGTCGCCCCCTGCTGGACACTCAATAAATGCAGGTTTAAGACACTTCTGTCTTTCAGGCCTGCAAGCTACTTCCATCTTTGATATGCAGTCTGTATGTACAACCTGCCTTACCAAGAGTGACTTTTGGATACCTGCTGAACATGGATGTATTATTTGGTAAGCTACGAGCCACATCTAAAACAAATCTGCAATATCACTTTGATGCACTCTCTTGTGATGGATGCCCATTTTCTCCATATCATTTCAAGAAAAGGTTCTGTTGAATTTCCACCTTTTCCATTCTGAATAAAGTACAGGTATGAGAAGTCAAACTTTTCCCCGATGACTCTGACTCTGGCATCAACTTTTGTTCTCAAACTTGCAGTCCGCCCACACATCAGTTTCCCTGGTCACTCAGCTCTATAGGACAAGAATGGACTCCTGGTGACTTTTATTGTGTGGCCTGTCGTCTCTTTGCAGGATCACAGCGATAACTAATTGAATTAGGGTATGTATTTTTGCCCAGGGATGGTTTGAAGTTGGACTGTGTTTGTCCTGGGAACAAATCTATACCTTCTTTAACCAAGTGAACCACCATTACATGTGACAGAGGAAGGAATTCAACTCTCTCAACAAGTCAGCCTCACAGCCTTACAGCCTTACAGCTTCTTTTTTTGCTCAGTTAACACAAACTTCACATGATTCAAGAAACTTCATTGTTTATACTTGTGAGACGTCTTAAAGAAAATCCTCCTCCCCAACTACTGTAAGCGAATTAAAGGGAATTGACCCCAGCCCTGCATGGTACTGCTGTTATCTTGTGATAAGCCCTGATACAAACACTGTGTTTCCCCTCCTCAGCCTGTGTGGAGGTGTGAGAGGGGGGCCGATAAAACCCCTCTCTATTTGCTTTCCCCTCAAAGGGACTATGTGAGGAATGCCGGGAATTTAACTGATCCCAAAGTGTCCCGGTATGGCTCCCAGCACTCCTGCCTGCTCACGTTCTGGGAACAGCCGAGCTACCTGAAACTGGATACCGGTTGACCACCCCGCCGTGGGAAAGCGAGCAGAACGAAAATACATTCATGAAATTGTCTCAAGTAGAGCTCCAGCCTTACTCGTGGAGTGCTTAAGATCACAGCGCATTTGTAGCGACTAACGGTGCAAATATCACCGGGCTCATTGAGGAATTCACTCTGCTGACGATATTGAATAAAGCATAACTTGGAATTTATTTCCTGGCATCTTCACCTGAGAAACACAATAAGCAGGCTCTAAAAGCACAGCGCAGTAAGCTAAAGCATGTGTTTCTCTGATATATATTTTGCCTGTGGCACAGAATATTTAAAAAGGCCCAAACATCCACGAGCAAAATTACTTTGGGAAAAGCAGACACCCACCCACGACTGAATATAACAAAAACACAGAAGAAACACTTAAGTTGGACACAAAGCCACAGATGATGAAAACTGGGCGCCATATTATTCCTGCGATGCTATGTGGTACTGTAATGAAGGCTCAATTCAATAGAAAAACCTCAAGGCTGCAGTCTAGTGAGAAGCAATGAATTTTCCTTGATTAGCCTCCATAACAGCCTGAAAAAACTGTTTGAAGATGTGCCGGCAATCACAGTAAATTACTGAGGTAATAGCTGAGCTAAAGCTGCTGCTAAATGAGGCCTTATCATCTTTTTTTTTATCAGACAGGTTTGCTTTATAATGTTCTGAGTATTTAAACATGAAAGTGCCACATAGATTCCTCACAACAGCTACAAGGAGATCCCAGTACCATCCTGATTCAAGATGGAAAATGCTAAATCAATGGGAGATGCCAGTGTTTACAAACAGTGACGTCACGAAGTCACGTGATTACCGCGCTGGTTGGCAAGAGGAACCAGAGGAACAATGGCTGACGATAACAATGCGAACTATTCTTCCGTGAAATTGTCCGATTATGCTCAATCCTTATCACCTGAGGGCCGACAAAGATACGTGAGTAAGCTGAGATCTCAGGGAAACAGTAAAACCTTGCCAGATCCCTACAATTTGAAGACTGGGTGGGTTGACGATCCTTCATTGTGGCCGGACATTTCCTTCACCAACATTTATTTTTACTTGACTGACACCCCTGGGCAGTTCACCCACCCAAAAATATAAAATTATTAATAAAAAATAATATATCTTCTGTTAATCTTCAACAAGATGTCAAAGAAACGTCAAGAAGTTGCTGTACTTTTTGTCTGCAGTATGGCTTCTATGTAACAGTAACAGACCCACAGCATTGGTGATCGAAAATAGGACAATTCTAAAAAACGATCGCTAGCCACATACAGAAACAAATATGGTTACAAATATGAGGCTGCTGGCTTAAGGAGATGTTATTGAATATGCTTCATTCGACTTTAGTATACTTTCATCGCCTAAAAAGCGATCGGTAACACATGACAACACTGAACCAAACCGAAAGTGTAGAGATCGCTTCACGTGAAGGATGCGACACTAAATCAATATCTTTTGGTAAATAAGCTCAAAGTTGGACATACTAAACATGCTACACTGTTGAATAGTTTACCTGAAGAAAAGTGAGAGCCACAAACACGATCTCTGCTGCTTACTGGGGTCCAATTTTTCCTGTTGATGGCTGAAGCCACCGCCACCTTCTCTCTCCTGAAATCGGTATTCGGTGAAATTTCAAGCCTGATCCCTTCTCAAAACGCTTCGTACAACCAACAACCACACACGATATTACCATTGTGGTAAATACATGTGCAATTTCATTCATGAAAAGCGATAATTTTACGTATTTGTTTCAAACCCGATACCGTTCTCGTAGCAAGCTGTTAAGTTACTGCTGGTTGTTGCCAACCAGCAGTAGTCTTGTACCACATGACCGTAACAAATGACGACACGCTGGCATCTCCCATAGTGAAGCATCCAAATGAGACACATTACACATTTCTTGACACAATCTTTCTGTAATGGAAATTGGCTTTATCCACTGAGAGTGACTGAGATGTGGTAACTGTAAACAATGGCAAGACCAACAGGCTAAGGGTTAGCATGTTAGCATGCTAACAACTGCTAATTACGACTAAACACAGTGGAAGACAGCTTTGTAGTGCTCAAGATCAGTCAAAACTTATCTCAGAAGCACTTTTGAAGGTTTTGGCATCAGTCACATTTTTACTTGTCCTGATCTTGGTCTCATAACTCTTCAGAAATTTCTTTAGTCTTCACCTACCCTTGTCTGTTCTTGGTCTCAGTCCTTCAAGGTCTTGGTCTCAGTCCTTCAAGGTTTTAGTCTCAGTCCCTCAAAGTCTTGGTCTCAGTACTCACTAATCTTGGTCATGAGTTAGTTTGTGTCTAGGTGGTCTTGACGAAAACTCTAGCTAAAGGTGATGGAGATGATGACCTATGGTGGCACCACATAAAAAGTCACATCCATCTTTGGGTTGCAAGAATTCGAGCGCGACAATATTTGTTAACATCAAATTTTGTACAATTTATCATCTGGACACCATAAATGTCAGCCAAATGTTTCCAAAATCTGTTAATTTATTTTAAGTCTTTATATATAAATATATTTGTTGGTATCTTATATAGAAATGGGCTTCTAGTTTGTGCCTTCTTTTAAATGTTTTTCTTTGTCTATCATATTGTTTTATAATTGTTTAAAATCCATATTTGAATTACTACCACATATGTCTCCTTTGTGGTCTTAAATGTCCTAAAAATACGTTTTTAGAAGCCAATGAACTGCCAGAGGTGATATAAATTTGCAGAATTTGGCTGAACTTTGAGAGAACAGACACTTGTATCTCTCGCAGAAATCCAAAAATGATCTTTTTATAAAGACAAACGCTGAATGTATTTCAGAGTTCCGGTGTTTCAGTTTTTGGGATTCACAATTGATCTTCTCAGCTTGTTCACTTGCTCGAAGCCTGCTTTTTTCCTCACCTCTCTTTCACACAGTTTCCTCCAAAATCACTTCTTGCTGCCTCTTTTCTAAACTTAATTTACACCTGTCTCATCCTGCCACACAATGTACAATTAGATTATCGCACTATCTCAGCCTGTATACAACAAAATATTGATCCTATGCACCTCCACCTCGCCTTTGACCTCTTCACCGACCTCTTCATCGGGTCATTCTTTGACGGGGATTGGTTGGGGGGGTTGGGAGGTGGAGGTTCTCGTAGCAGCGCGGCAGAAAGGGATTGTGGGAAATTGTGGAGAGGCCAATGAGAGCCCTCCAGACGGATCGCTGCCGGGCATCGCCACCCACCTATGACTGCTCTCCAGCCGTTGCCTTGGCAACAGCAGCGCTTGTTGAGAGAAGATTTTCGAAAAGAGAAGTGTATGTGCCAAACTCCTCACTGTTGACCTTGAGACTTAACAAAGACGCAGAAGCACATGTCATGACCTTTAGTTAGATAAAGTTAGAACACAAACCAAAAAAAAATAAAAACAAAACCTACTGCTGGTCCGGACGCAGTATTGATTGATTTATTTCTTCTTCTTGATTCTGGAAAAGCATCAAAATCGATTATTTGTGTGCATGTAGGTAAAGGGAAGTTTGAAAGGGAAGTGAAAAGATTCAAAGAGCTGAATGCAAAGTAATGTGCTTGTGCTTGTTTTATTAATCATTTCCCCTATTCTGAGAGAAAAGACTGTCTGTCCCGATATGTTTATGTGCATTAAAGGGAGGCAAAGAGATTGGCGTGGGTTGAGGCGTTCATGTTTATTCATAGCAGTGTTGATCTCTTCACAGGTTTGGCTACCATTTGCTCTTTTCTCCCGTCCCTCCCCCTCTGTCTGTTTCTCCCTCCATCATTTTTTATTATATCACATCCTTTCATTTCTCTCTATTGCTCGGCCGAGTCAAAGTGACCGCAAATTATGTCTCGCTTTCCTGTCTTTCAAACACTCTCTGACTGCTGTTTCCACGCTCTTTCTCTCGCCGTCGTACAGGTGTGGGTAGCTCAATAGGAGGCAGAGTTTTACAGAGCCTACACACACACATTTGGAAGTGAGTCGTGACTAGTGTGGAGTTGCAAGACATCCGAATGCACTCTTAAATGGTCCCGGACTGTGGCGAGGAAATGTAAAATGAGACAATGTGAAACAAAAAGTCACATTTTGCTCAAAACAGAAAGTGCTGTTCCCAATGACAGATGGGGGAGAAAAACACTACTAGCACATTTCTGTCCTCTTGAATAACACCAAATTCAACAGAAGATGGGTAGATAGATGGCACACAAAGAAGCGACAATGGGAGATGTGGCTGTTATCAAGGAAAAAATTGCAAAAATGTTCTCATTTTAGCTGAATTCCAAAATACATTCAAGATCTGATTATACTGCGGTTGTTTTTCCACATTCTAGGGTGTAAAAATAGCTCATGAAATTGGCAAAATTTGAAAAGCAATTTTTCGAAAAACTTGCTCACCAAGGTTTGTCCCCTTTAACAAAGAGTGAAACCTTTTTTAATAAAATCTGATATAGCGAACATTTAGCTCACTAGCGCTTCTTTAGCTTAGCTTCTTTGTCATCATACAATTCCAGTAATTACAATTTGTGCAACTGAAAACAATTCATTTTTCTCTTGTAAATGGCAATAATTTGATTTCTTCTTCTTTGCTGAGGTTTTCTTGGATTCCAAAATTTTACTTACCACACCTGCCTTTCCAAAATACGCACTGTTGCATGCATGTGTTAAACTGGGACATACAGCTTTGTCTTAATATTGCGCCTTAAGCTTTGACTGGAACACTCGTATATCCTCCAGCCTGCAAAGGGAAGTCACCAAACTGTACTCTCTCAGCAGCTCAAGCTTATTCGAGATTGATAGATGGACTTCTGTGACGCATCTTCCAATGTGCAAGGTCAAGATACTGCAAAAGGAAACAGGAAGTAGTAGGATCTACTGTTACTTTTGGCAAACTGACTTACTATGTATTGAGACAGACTAAATATTATTCTGACACATTATATCGTATGATGGTATAGGTACAGGAAGAAACCTCTGATGTTGTTTCTGCCTTCTTTTACTTTGTTTATTGCAGATGTGTAAAGGTGCATGTACTGCCACCTTCTGACTACACAATGCTGTTTAGATGATTCGTCTAATTTGCATTTTCTTTTTAAAGAATCTTTTGCGACATTTCAGAAGTTGTTATTAAATTTGCTTGACATTTTAACAGAAATACAGCTAGCAAATATGGGCTTAGCGCAGATTCTCACCTTTAATTTGAGGGTATTCACATCAAAATTGGAGGAAGAGTTTGAGAATTACAGCTTTTTAATACTCCTTTTTCCAAGAGTAACCCTAACTGACTGAAAAGCTGGACAGATGTTGCGAGTATTCCCTTATTTTTTCTTTACAAGTCAAGCACATAAATGATCTAGAGTCACAAAATCGACAGTTAGGTCAGCAACAGTGAGCTCGATAACAGAAATTTCTAGACGACTGTGGAAGTCAGCAGTGGTAGATGATCTCAGCACTCTTTCCACTGTAAATTAAAACCCCTGCACAACATCCAGTTAAGTCAAGAATACTCTCCAAGAGGTGGGTGTATCATTATCTAGTTCTACCATGATGAGAAAACTTCACAAGAGCAAATATTGAGGGTTTACTACAAGATGCAAACCCATTCCTTAGCATCAAAACTAGAAATACCAGATTAAATTTGACCAAACAACATTAAAAAAAAGCCAGGCCAGCTCTGGAACAGCATTCTTTGGACGGATGAACCTGTAGCCGGTGCATGAGAAAATAAATGGGCATATTTGGCTGCCGGTGGAATTGCTTCACTGGTGTTTATTGATGATGTGACACTAGAAGAAGCAAATTCTGAAGCCTATCAGAACATACTGTCTGCTAAGACTCAGGCGCACGCAGCAAAGCCGATTGGACGACGCTTCGCAAGTCCAGATGGACAGCGAGAGAAAACATAATGTCAAAGGACCTCAGGAGTGGAATATTCTGCAACGGCTAAGTCAGTCAGTAACTCTCAACACAACCGAGCTGATTTCCACCGACCGAAGACAAAACAGAGAGCAGAAGGAGCCCCAAACAAGCAGCAAATGAAGGCAGCTGCACTAAAAGCCTGGCAAAGCATCTCAAAGGAGGAAGCTCGGCATTTGGTGACGTCTCGGGGTCCCAGACTTTCAGGCAGGCATTGGCTGTGAAGCATTCTAGAAAAAGTCATAAAAATGGACCTCCATGAAAGCGAGGAGCTGTGCTTAAAATGGTTACAATTCATTTCTGCATCAAACCTCCGTCATTGTCCACATCTATTGGACGTAACTGTGTGTGCCACAAGATGCAATGTTTAGCATTTTATGTATTTTTTTAATGGCATAAAATGACACAAAAAAAAGCTTAAAATTTGCAGACATGACGTGTGAAAAATGTACCTTAAATGGAGTGCTACTTATTAGCAATCTCATGATGTCATGTTATGTTTTTGTCACAATTCCCTCAATACCTTTAGCTATCTTTTAATCCTCGTGTCGTCCTGCGGGTCAAATTGACCCTTTCAATGTTTGAAAATGTGTGAAAAAAAATATTTTCACAGAGAAACTGGCGAGGTCCACATTTTCAACATTTTTAAGAAATATTTGAACATTTAAAGTTAAAAATGTTTCTTAAGAATATTCACAAAAAATCAACCAAAATCCAGCAAATTTATTTGGTGAATATTCTTTAAGAAAATATTAAAAATTTTACTGATATATATGCAATCACTTTAGATATTTTTTAGGATTTTTTGGAAGATTTTTACAAATTTTTGAAAATATTTGGAAGAGTTTTTATGCTAAATTAGGGGGATTTTTAAAAATAGAACTTTTAAGGAATGACTTTAATTTTCTTCCTGATGGTTTTACAAATTTTCAGAAATTTGGGAATGTTTTTGTGGAATTTTTGGATTTTTTTTTCAGTCAAGAAACAATATATTTTGGTGAAGACAACAGGCGGGTTAAATGAACTCCTCTCACTTGTAGCTAACCATTTAATTCAGTAAATTAAATGACTGGCTGCTTTGTTAATCACTCATACACATTGTGCAGATGAATCTTGTTTCTTAACAGGAAGAAAGAAAAAATCCAACCGAATTGGAAGGAAAATCACAACTCTGAAAGACAGTAACACAAAATGCTTGGCACAGATGTGAATTAAATGCTATAAAATGTGCAAAATAATACAGTCAAGAATTAAGATGTCATGGGAGCAATGTGAAATGTAGCGCTTCTGCACAAAGCACTTCACTAAGTCAGACTTTCTCAAGTTCTTTGTCGGTGTTGATCCTGTAAATTCGCTCGGCTTCCCGACATTTTGCCAACTTTCTGACTTATTCATCTTTGTTCATTTACATAACAAAGCCAGCCATTCATTCATCTGATACCGCAGACTCTCCCCGATCGTTAGGTAATGTGCCACAGCCCTAACGCCCCGGCATCAAAACTGATCTGAAAGCCGTCAAGCAGCCTTTCTTCTTCATCACCTGCCTCCTCTTCCTCCTCCTCCACATCCTCCTCCTCTTTACCACTTCCACCCACGCTCCGCTTTTGTGGACTCTTGTCCTAAGTGAGTGTGTATCTGAGCGTGCGTTTGTGTGCCTTTTTATTATGACATTTCCCCCTCTTTTTTCTGCATATTCTTTTGACATATTTCACTGTGAATGTGTTGGAGGATTCACAGTTTTTTCGCTGTAAAAGAGCTTCACAGTCGCGGTCTGGGAGCTGCCCAGGTAGAGGAGGGGATCGACTGCCACAGCGCGTTTTACTCGGAAAAGAGAAAACAGGCAAATATGTTAATCATCATCCTTAAAGAAGCAAGAAAGAGCTGCTTCGATTTGGTTCACCGGCTTTCTAAATATATGGGATTTTGATGCAAATATACATTATGAGTGGGTGTATCTCTCCTCACCCTGTCTGAGAGAACAATAGAGATGTTGGCATGGTTTGAAAGTTTAAATTGTAATCCATTACATGTCGCTGAATGGGATTTTTTTATTTATTTCAATGCTATTTTTGTGGTTAGTTTGGGTTTGCACAGCTTAAGCGACATTATTATTACCATTACTGACAAGAATTTCTCATATTATTAATTCTCTGTGTGAGCCAACAATGGATTGCCTTTTCATTGGTATTTAATTTCTGTATCTGCATTGCGTTGGCAGCGTTTTGCCAGTCATTGCAGCAGACTACATGCAGGAATTAACCAACCAATTTCTGTACAGCACAAACACACTCTTCTCATCAACGGGATTCACACTTGACTGTTGCCATGGCTCTGCGAATCTGCCGATGTCTATCCGTCAAGGCCAGAGTGTTTGACAAAGATATTGTCTGGAACGATGATTCACTTTGCACTCAATAGCGGAGATTTGTGTGTATTGCTTCCTGTGACTCTGTGTGTGTGTGTGTGTGTGTGTGTGTGTGTGTGTGTGTGTGTGTGTGTGTGTGTGTGTGTGTGTGTGTGTGTGTGTGTGTGTGTGTGTGTGTGTGCTAGAATGCAGACTGAATTTGTGTTTGTCCAATCTATCAGGGGAAACAAGTATATGAAAGTTCAATACAGTGCCTTTCTCGACAAGCAGGAGCTCCAATAAAAGAGGATTAGCCAAGGATTCGGCCTTCGAACTTGTGTTTTTTCTGCTGTTCAGCGAGGTTAACGCTTAATACATGTAATTCACGTCACAACATAGAAATCTTGACACCGCATGCTTCGCCTTGGCTCGTTTCGCCGGAGTGTTAAAAACGCTGGATTTTAGCATCTAGGAAAACTTCCTGTTATTGTTCACGAACAAATCCATCAGAAACCAGATTCACTTAGCGACAGATTCCTGACATTCTCAGTTTCATGTTGAGAATCTTAACTGGCAGATATGAAATGTAGTGTTTCTCGTCTTTGTAAAAGAGGCAACGTGGCTGTTCTTTGCCAGAAGACGCCCACGCGGCCCATGTGTTCTTGTTTGCTCCTCTTGTACACAAGACACGCACACATATAAATGCTTCAATATACATAAAATTCATACTCTGCACAGCGATGTGTCTCTGCAGACAGTGGGAGGTGATGATAAAAGTATACAGTAAATGCTCACGTCTGTTTATCTATCTATCTATCTATCTATCTATCTATCTATCTATCTATCTATCTATCTATCTATCTATCTATCTATCTG
The DNA here is from genome assembly GCF_021347895.1 of Acanthochromis polyacanthus. NCBI lineage: Eukaryota > Metazoa > Chordata > Actinopteri > Pomacentridae > Acanthochromis > Acanthochromis polyacanthus. The sequence continues at coordinate 24,440,326 of NC_067134.1, read as the reverse complement.
CAGTCATTTTGAAAGCTTTATTATTTTATTATTTTTCTTCACTTTCAGCTTGTGAAAATGTACCTGGCTTTTCCAGCAGAAAACTGGTTTTAAGTGCCCCCAAAGAAGCTTTAGTCAGCATTGAAGGAAAAGGAAAAGAAAAAGAAAAAAACAGACAATAAAAAAAGCAAATACAATTTTCAAGCAGTTTTACAAATTAGATTCCATTTACTCGAACATTAAAAGTGTGTATAAACTGGTGATGACCGTGTATATCGTGAGTCTCCAATGACTCCTACAACTCTTGATTTTCGATCATGGAAGGGTTATTATAGATATTCTGTAAATAGGACAAAATATTCTCTGCAAAAAAGTATACTTAAAGTAATGCTAATATTTGGTTAAACCTCATTTGACCATTTTCACCTCAATGAGTCACTTTTAGTAGCCAACCACAAGCTTCTGGTTGTATCTTTGACCACTTGTCTTGGTGCAGTTCAAGTAAAGTTGTTACTTTTCTGACACAATCTTGTTTCTTCATCACAGTCCACTGGTTCATGATGGAATTTAAGTCAGTGTAAAACCTTAATTCGAGCCAGATTTAGCCATTTCTTTACCATTTTTACATTTGGGGTTATCGTCTTGTTGGAACACCCAACTGCGTCCAAGACCAACCCCATTCAACCCAAGAATTTGGAGGTCATCCTGCTTCTTCATTAGTATTCAGGGTTCTCGCCAGCGCATTTCAGCGTACCGGGCCGTTACGCTGTCATTTTAAAAGATTACGCTGTGATTAGGGCTGCTGCGCTGTTATTTTGACAGATAACGCCATGCGCGTTTGTTTTTATCGACTGGGTGCCTATCTAGGTTAATTTATGTCTCCCCGCCTCAGCCGTACTTTCCTGTCGATTGACCCGTTCCCGTCTAAAATTAAGAGTCGCTTCCAATCTCGGGGTTACAATTAGCATGTCTCGGTTGTTTCCGTGATGCCATGTATGGTGAATAGTGACCTAAATCACGAGCATTTGGAGCATCTGCGTGACGCTCATTGGCTGACATCTGGGCCGGCCGCTCGCGAGATTTAATGAAGGGTATGTAGGACCTGGCGGGAGGACCTGCCATTACGCTGTAAAAAGATCCTGGTGAGAAACCTGGTATTGTTTACAAGGCCCAGTTCCAGCAGCAGCAAAACAGGCCTAGACTATAATACTACCACCGCCATGTTTGATGCCTATTTTGTTTCATCTGGTCAGAGAACTTTCCTCCAAAAGGTCTTTTTTTGTCTTTGTGATCAGCTGCAAACTTCACCTTAAGGTCCTACTTGTAGAGCAGTAGACTGTAGATACTGTAGACACTGAATAATTGCATACCTGGTTTTTGGTGAGTCTTGTTGTCTTTGCTTTGGTTGTCCCCTGAGCATCCTGATTAACTGTTTCTCAGCAGCTTGTCTTTTCTTTCTGATTGTGGTGGGGACACAACTGTACCTTGCACTTTAAGTTAGAAACATTAGTTTCCACATGTGATTTCTGATCGGTAGCTTACTTTCCTGACTTATTTTAGTGAATGATCAGTTTTTTCAGATCTGAGATCTTTAGACTTTCCCACTGTAGTCTTGGTGATTGAGTCAAATGAGTATCTTATTTAAATGGGTCTAGAGAAATCAGCAGTTGTAGTCAATAATGAGCAAGCTAAGAAAATTTGGTTATAGCAGCTTCACCAAAATGAATAGTTCAAGTTGATATAAGTGCATTTTTGACCCAGTAGATATTGCCATTTTTCCTGACAATCTATAATAAATCTATGAAAGAACCAAAGCGCATGACTGTTTTTTGTTACATAGACATATGATGAATTTAAAATGTAAAATTATGAATTATAGGAGTCAAGCCAAGACAGCCATTGATGGCATGGTCTTCACAACTGTATGTCAAGTGTTGTTTACGACATATAAGGGAATAAGGTGACGCAGACTCACTGATTTTGCTGTACACGGATTGATCATGCTGATGCTGCTGTTTGTAGTCACTAAAGGCTAATTCCAAGCCAGGAAAAACCCTGATCTATATATATGATCTATGTAAAGGTGCAGGAGCATTTCAACTGTATGCATCTGGTATTAAAATGCAGCCCAATAGTAAAGCAATTATGTACCTATTGGAAAAAGCTGCATATTAATGCTCATTCCCACTGCAGGAGATAGTGAGCTCATGTAGCAAAGCAGTAAGTAAACCAGTTTTCTCGCATGCTTTAAATGAAGTGTTGGTCACATGGTTGAACGCAATTATGGACACCGAACAATGGTATGTGGAACCGAGGCGTTATGGCTCTCTCCCCATTCATTAAGATTGGGACATGGTCTTGTTATCCCGAAATAACAGGCCGGAGGTGTTACCACGGTGGCTGCCGGGTGGCGAGACTTTCTTTTAAGAACTCTGTTTAGTGTCCCTCTCCATCACATTGCTGCCTGTCCTGTGCACAACACTCTCTAGAATCGAATTGTGCAGACTGACCCGAGCCACTTTATTTTAAATTTACAGAGCCACAGGGCTGCACGCCAACATTGGATTATTTTCACCTCACACACAGTATCACTCACTTTACATTTAAATTTTAAATTAACATAGCTGCGTTGACTTATTTGATTATCAACTCAGCAGAAACTACAGGGAGGCATGTCCAGAGCGACTAGCTTCAGCAAATGGTCCATTTAAAACGGACATCTTTCACATTCTCAATACATAAACCTAATGTCGTGATGTTCTGTCCAAAAAAAACATTCATGTAGTTTTGAAATAAAGACACTCGATCTGCATTAAAGCTGTTTTTCATCAGTAATTATTCGTGTTCGTGTGGAGTGTTTTCAGAGCAGTAGGCTGTGCCTAAGTGCCTCTGTCCTCCCAGTCTATCATCACTCCAAATCTAAATTGTTTGCTGCTTTTCAATTAACTCACATTTATGCACTTAAACACGTTTTTCATTTTAGGCTCTTAAATCCAATTAAAAGCACAATTTTCCTACCTGTATCTCGGCACACGTGTTCGTTCACCGAGGCTTTTTTGCCGGAGGTGGATTTGAAAATTTCAATATGTTTGTGCATAGTTTGAATGTTGTAGAACTGGTGAAGAATCCATCTTTGAAATAGCAAAGGTTAATACATTAAATGCCGGGTATATGAAATACATTGATCTCTTTTTCTGTCTTTCACTCAGCGCTTCTTTTTCCGACATCCAGGTTTGATTTTTGCATTGCTGCTCAGTCTAGTTTGATGCTCTATGGGATTGTAAGATTAAAAACATCCTCAGAGAATAATATATGATGTACGCTTCATAATCACACCATATGGTCCACTGGTAAATGAGTCCATTTGCATATTAATGTAGAATAACAGATTTGCTTGGTTCTGGTCACAATAAAACAAACAAAAGAAGTGCTTAAACCTTCGTTTTTTTTCCACATAAAGTTAAGAGCTCCAAAAACAGTGCGTCTTCTGACAAGTTGTATTAAAAGATAATGGTAAGAAAGACACAAAAAAATGCACAAATCTACATAAATTGCTCATCTTTCTTAACCACTACCATCTACTTCCCATTCATAGATGATGATCCATCAATGCAATGAGACAAGGCTTTAAGAAAAGGTGACTTGCTTTCGGAAACAATGAAGTTCTGGCTGCTTAGATGTTATGACAGCCTACAATACGAAGACGATGTTGCACAAACATTGATTTTGAGTCACATTTTTGGCACCTCTCCATGTTTCCTCACATTTGTTTTCATTGCTAAAGTGTGAATTCCTTGCATAACAAGCCATGTTAGCTTTGCGAGGTGGAACATGCATAGTCTAAAGTTCCTCTCCTGTCATTGGTTAAACTGCTAAGAACTTTTGGAGCAAAAGAGAGGCACCGAAGCAGGTATGAAATTCTTGACAAGAAAATTAGTCGACAGGTAGAAGGTGTAAGTTTTGAAAGTTACTTTACAATGCGTTACCACATCGGCAATAGAAAAGCTATTTATTTCCATGTAAACTGCTTCACATTCTGCTTCAGTTTTGCAGGAACTTGGTGAAAGTATTGGATAAGTAGAAAATTAGCATGACGATCACGCCTCAATTCATGCATTTTCATCTGACAGTGAACATTTCAAAACAAGCTGCTGGTGTTATATGAAAAGTCAGCAGCACAAATGTCCATGAAAATATACTATTTGAACCAATCTTCATAGCAATCTTTTGTGATTTTTCATTGTCGACAAAAGTGGTGGACCGACTACTTGACTGATTTTGGCCTCCCACAACAAAAATGACCGGGAGAACCTGAGATTTTTCAAATTAAAGCAAATTGAAGTTTATATTGTAATTTCAGTTTTAAGCTGCCAGGATTCTTGACAGATGTGCTAATTGGATTGTCAGAATGCTTCAGAAACCCCTTTTTCTTTGCACCTTTCAGAACTATAAACACTTTTATTACAGTTGGAGCTTAACCTGACCCTTAGGCCACAGCTGGTCGCAACACCTCGGAGCAACTCCGACAAACTGTCAAACTAATCATATTTCAAACTGACAGAGAATTTGTTTCTAGTCTTTCCACCGGTTCGCTCAGCAAAAGTAACAGTGCAGGTTTATTTCTTGAATAAAAAGATGCAAGTATTGACCTACTGGACGGTATAGTGATGCTACAATGGTATTGGATCGGAACCCAAGTGGTAAATGAGCCGTTTAAATGGGAATGTTGGAGTAGAGGTGAGCGTATGAGCTGCTGTTGTTTTCTCTGTATTTTTTCGCTTCAGGACTATCACCCGTGTAATAGCAGTGATTGCACGTTGGCCTCTGAACGCGTCCATAACACCGCTGACCTACAGCTCAGACCTACTGCGCACGAGCGCCCCAGACGATGCATCAGAGCTGCCGCCGCTGCTCACACCGTGGTTTAAGCTTCACCTTGTCCTGTGCAGGTCCACCACAGCTATATACACTGCAACTTCACCATCAGAATATCACACATTCATGCAACCAGCGCGTGCAAAATAACATCTTCCTGCCGGTAAATGAGATCGTCCATCGATTCGACGTAACTGTTCAGTCGACAAACATGGAATGCTGGAAACAGATGAAAAGATTTTGAAGCTTCGTGGCGTAATTAAAGACATATTTCTTGGCGCAGAGTGAAAAAAAATTGATTGATGTTATTTATCTACCTGAGCGCTTGAGTTTTAAATCTGCTTCCTCCAAGGTCAGTGATCATTTATTCAGCATGACTCATTTGCCTAAAGCACAAATTCCTTGAAAGTATGAACTGCTGGTAAAACGAATGCTGCTGCTCTCACACTCGCACCCACACAATCCTGCTTGCCCACACACACACACACATAAACACACACCAGGCATGCTTGCACGTGTGACTACATACACGCTCGCACACCTACAAAAACGTGCACTCGCAGACCGTGCGTGGAAGCGAATGTTGTTCATGCATGTCTAGTAGAGTTGAGCTATGTGGAGGGGATCTTTGATCTCAGCCAGGCAGCCTACCAGCTTCTCCACTATTTGCATTTAGTCTCCTGGGTCTGTTGCCTTCTTGGCCCCTCACCAGCTTCAGATGCAGGTTACAGAGGTAGCCAGAGGGAGATTCCCACACATTCCTGTTTGCGAGAGCGTGTGTTTAAGGTCGTGCTCGTGCGATTTCGTGCGCGCACCGGCCTCTGTTGTTGTAGGGCTAAGAATATAGCCGTGTTGTGTGAGTGTAACAGAGGGAGAGAATGAAGAAAGAGGCCAGGCGGGAGTACCTGGGCCAGCACCACATCAAAGTACAGCAGCCTGACGGAGCGAAAGAGCGAGTGAGGAGGAAAGGCAAAAAGAAAAAGAGAGTGGGGAGGAAAAAACAAGCTCTGAATAGAGGAAGAGAGAGAATAAGATACAAATAGGGAGAGAGAGTGTGGACAAATAGAGCGAGAGGAGAGGGAGAAAGAGAGCGAGGCCTCTCCAGGAGGTCACTGAGTTTCTGGATCTCCGCTCCTTTTGTCCCACACCACATTCCATAGCAACAATCTGACCAGCCAGCCAGGGAGCCGCAAAAATGAAAAGAAATATAGAGGAAAGAAAAAACTCTCAGCCCACCTCAGAGTGGTATAGAAACATTTGCAGAGGAGTTACTGTGCAGCACAAATTTGGTTCGAGTTTTTAATAGACAGGCTTCAGTCGCATTCATATTTGCACTCATTGGGATTATTTACCCAAAAACTCTTCAATACTAATAGAAAGTCATCTTCAGATTTCACAGTTGTTACAATATGTGATTTTTCCTCAGTTGTTTAGGTGGAGCTCCTCATTGATTGCTTTAATTTCAGCTATAAACACCTCTGAGCTGTACGAAACCACTAAATAATAATCCCATAATAGCTGAGCATCATTTATATAATTGCTCATAATATTTTCTTATTGACATAATTGCTGCATATTGAAGCCTGAACACTCCTTTGACACACCTTCAACAGAAATGTTATTAAGTGATCTCACAGCAGTCTATCATGTGATTCGTTAAACCAATGAAGTCAGTCCCTTCATCGACTGAAGATATCCGGGGCCTGACTGAAATGTCTCAACAGCTATTGAATGGATTGACAAGATACTGTATTGATAATCCTGATCTCCAGAGGATGAATCCCCTGCCATCATCAGGTTACATCTTTACTTATCAAGTCAACGGTCTCAACATCTACTCAGTGGGTTCACACAAAATGTCAAATGAATATTCCACTCAGGAGGAGTTGCACCCAGACGGCACAGTACTCCACCAAGGCTGCTCAGTCGTTGTGTCATTTCTGACGGCTTAAATCTTGAAAAAAAAAATCATAGATGTACCCACAAACAAAACGACCTTGCGCTGAGCACAGGTGTGTGTTATGCATGTCTACGTTATGTACAGATACCAAATCGTGTGACCTAAATATGTAGCGGGAACTGATGAAGCACCAGTGGAAAAAGCACCATTTGAGATCAAGCACAAACTGGTGACAAGAGGTGGGTGTGCGGCTACCATCAGGAGAAGAAACAGCAGTTTGTATCGTGGAAAAGCCTGCTGTTTTCAAAAGCGATCAAGGTGAGTTGGGTGATAAGTGTACTGAGAGGATCCAGTTTTGTCCTGAACGTTCACTGGGTTGTGCGCCAGGAATTCGACTGTCAGGCCAGCGATTTATGGGAGCATCCTAATGGAATACGGTCACTTCAGTGCTCTGTTTTCCTGCCTATTTGACAGACTTTGCTCCCTGAGACTTCTTTGTCTTCTCCAAAACGAAATTCAATTAAAAGAGTTGCCTTTTTGACAGTTACAGATTCAGGAGTGCTGCGTAAAGACACTGCTTCAATGGGGATGACAAGTTTTTATAGGAACTTTTTCATCATGCCTTGGTTGACAGTAGTTGGTTCTAAAGCACTAAAAAATCTTGGAGTGGTTCGTCAGTATTACAAATTCCAGTTTTAGGATGTTAGAAAGCTCCACATGGTGTCTTTCTCTCTTCCCAATAACAGTGAACCAACTCTACAGTCCCACTCGTGATATATTTCTCTCTCTTGGGTTTTCGCGTGAAACTCTTTGGAGATATTCTGCTGATTCTCAAAAATAACTCCACATGAAACACGGCGGACAGTTTGAGGAAGTAAAGCCATGCAAAAAAAACAAACAAAAAAATCTGATTTGTTGTTCAGTGGAGTGGCCCTTTAAGCTGGTATTTTCAGCTATGCAAATCAGCACAGCCTAAACACAGGAATTCTAGAAATTACCTATTGCTCACTGATTTCAGCACTCTTAATGCATTTCCCTGCGCACCAAAGTCAGGGAGTTCGCTCTTGTTCCCATCGGTAATTTGAAATGTAATTACCCATCATTTCAGAGTGCTTCAGGAGCCTGACACCTACATCTCCCTTTCTGCCTCTCTGTCTTTCTTCCCCCTCTCTCTCTCTCTCTCTTCCTGGCTGTTTTTGTATGCTGCTGAAGGATTGTATATTTTCCACCCCCACACATTTTTTGAGCACTACCCCTACCATTACCTATGTAAATGACTCGGGCTCAGACAGGCGGTTTACAGAACCACCTCTCCTAAACCATGGCTAAATGAGTGCTTATACATGCACACAGGATAGTGGATCATATCCCTACTGAGGTTATGTTCAGGAAAATCTGTTTATGCGCATCTTCATGCAAAGATGTATGAATGAAGCATGTGTCAACACGGTTCAAATGAACTGGACGGGAAACAGTAGTAGCACACAGAATGAGCTTTTTGAGCTATTATATACAACAAAAAGACATTTCTAAATGTTGATGAGGTTGCTAAATTGAAATATAACATAAATGCAGACTTGTAGCTCTGTAGATTTTGTGGTTTTGTTTAGAAAAATGTTCCCAGATCTACTTTTATTATTAGCTAACAAATCATTTCCATCAATTTTACATTTGCTTGTCATGATTACCACTATTCAGTCTGTTAAAAGAAAGTTGTATTGTACTATACTGAATGTAGCGCTGGGTGTAGTTTTCTAAAGTTACAAAATAAAATAAGACTGAGAAGTAAAATTTTCAAATGCATTTTGAAAGACAGGAAGTGTCTATGAAAAACGGCTTTACGTTGAAAAAGCAGGATTCAATGTGTTTTGTGTGCTCTGTAAAAGAAATAGTTATTTTTACAGTTAAATTACAGCAGCTATGGTTGCAAGAATGCTACAGCAAAATTACGGTAAAACATTTTCTACACTTACAGTAAAGAAATGTATTGATATTATTGATTTTACAGTTAAAAATCATTGCATATTTTACTTTAAAAAAGTTTCAACCTTTAAAGACTTGAACCTTTAAATGAAAATATCATATTAAAAAAGTTTGTGTAATTTATAATTAATTCTAACTTTTTCCATTTTCAGAACAACAGTTGGTGCACTGTAAAAAAATGTTAGCAAATTTTACGGTGAAAAACTGTCAAACCATGACATTCATAAAGCAGTTTGATGCAGTTTATTTAACAATGAATCACCGTAAATAAGTTAATTAGGAGAAAACTGTATTTTTTAAACTTTTTTTCTTGAAAGAATGCGTTTCCCTTCTCTTATTCAGTTATTTAATGGGAAAATGATGTAATATTTGTAATTTTTGCATTTATTTTTCAAAAAGAACACCAGTTTCTACTAATAATGGAAACATGCTATAATATTTATAACATTTACAGCATTTATTACATAAAAAATTGCATAAAAAATACAGTTTGTACCAGCTAAATTGATGCACTTTTGTGTTAATAACAGACTTCAATATGTATGACAGCTATAACTGCATTTTTTGCATATATGTCACACTAAAAATACACATATTAAATGTTAATAAAAACACTCACTGTTGAGCTGATAATGGAAAAAATGCTGTAATGTTTATAACAGGTCACACAAACTTTATATTATTTGGTATTTTCATGTATATTTTAAAGTAAAGCTAAAACTTTGTTGAAGGTTGCAACTTTTTTATAGTAAAATATGGAATGAAGAACAGATTTATACTGTAAAATGAAGAGTTTCAATGCATTTCTTTTTCCGTAAACGAAGAACATGTTTTCCTGATATTTATGGTAGTGTTTTGCCATTACATCTGCTGAAGTTTTTCCATAAAAATAACATTTTTTTTACAGTGTCTCACATTACAGATACGTACTTTTAACAAAAATTGTGATTATGGCTGTCATAAATATTAAAGCATGTGTCTTTTATGAACACAAATGTACAATAATTTTACAGGTACAAACTGCATTTTTATATCAAGTAAATGCAAAATCGTCGGGTTACTTGTTATAAATTTTACAGCATGTTTCCATTGTCAGTAGAAACTGTGAAAATCGGTATTCTTTTCGAGAAATAAATGCAAAAATTACAATACTGATGTTGTACATATTACAGCATTTTTCCATTAAATAACTGTAGAGGAGTCAGGAAAGAAAGAACTTTTAAACAGTTTTCTCCCGATTAACTTATTTACGGCGATGCAGTGTCAAATAAACGGCATCAAACAGTTTTAGAGACGGTTTTTCACCGTAAAATATTCCAACATTTATTCCTCGTGTGCTTCAATTTCTTTAAACTTTCCCCTGATTACTTATTTTTTTTACAAACTGAAAAACATGTCCAACATTTCTCAGGTGTTACCAACACTACACATACTACAGATATTGAACTACTTACATTTTAACAGCCTCTATATCTGTTTCACACTACTCTGCACGTCACCTGTAGGAAGATGTTTCCCCATGCTGAATGTATCTTTCAACAACTCCTAATTTTCTGGAATAAAAGCACTAAATTACCGGAGTAGTCCTTTAAATTTTGGGGCTGGAAGGTTGTAAAAAATCTTGGCTGGTGCTTCAGTGCAGTCTTTCACTTTCTAATTCACTTTACTTGTGTCTAAAATCAAATCCCATTACTGCCAAAAAAATAGGATACAGTTGGGGTTGCTTAATGGAATATGAGTGGGTGGCTTGTATATTATAATATCCACTCTGGCCCTTATGTTATATAAAATCTGTACCAAAGACACCATGTTTCACCTCAGAGGGTGGAATCAAATTAGTCAGAAGAATCTCGAGTCCCTCAGATGTAATTCTGAAGTTGTACATTTTGCATCAGAGGAGGCATTCTGTCATTCTGTGTGACGTTTATTCTCTAATTCCGTCCCTTATTTAACTATACCACAGTGCACTATCCATACCCTGCTTTGTAAAAGTCTTCCCAAGTTCAGCTTTCAAGATGAAACATATTAAGCTTGGAAAACATCCGCTGAGGCTTTCAGAACTCAGTCTGCCGGTTTACTAATGAAGCAGGTCCAGGGTCCAGCCAGGTCCAGGCCGGGGGAGAACTGAGGCCAATATTATTACAAGTGTCCACTCTGCACAAACAGCAGACATTTTAATTCAGCACCTCGCACTATCTGCACCAGCATCACCTCTCTGAGAGACCGACTGCGATCCTAATCACGGCAGAAATTAAAAATCAGCTTTCTGCGAACACGACTGCAATCCAGTCGTTTCTGGCTTCCAGCTGTGATCAAAGGAATTGTGGAAATTGTTTGTATTCGGTCACATTTTCTGGAGCAGACTGATAGGAAGCGTACCGGTAATTTCCCGTTCAGCTGTATGTCATGACTGTCACTTTCACTGTGTGTATATAAATGCATTTCCATAATAGAGTGAGTGTTGTAAACATGCTGGGTTGTCTCTTTTGTGTGCTGAAATGTGCAGTGAGTCTTTGATTTGTCCGATTCATCAGACCAACAGCCACTCTAGTGTTCCTTTTTTTTTTTTTTTTTTAAACATCTTCGGCATCTTGGATTTTTGTCAGCATGAGAAAGCACTCATGCGTCACCAACTACCTGCAGAATGTGTGTTTTTCACCATGGCCTTGCTTATATTTACAGGCGTTTGCATTCACCTGCAGACAAAACAGTGATGACACGCACTCTGTCAAGTCAACCTGCCACCTCTGTGGTTGTCATGGTCAAATATTCTACTCGAGCATAACTGGGCAGATTTAATCTAATTAAACAACACTGGTGTTAGTGCTATGTCTGATATAGAAACCAATAAATAGCTTCATTTTAAAAAATTCTGATAGATTCTGTTGCTGCAACTAAACTCCTATTAATGCAGATAAATGCCAAAAAGAGAAACTGATCCCATCATATATTGTTTGTTATTTGTTCTCCAGTTACATCATGTTTTTCTCTCTTAACATTATATGGATCTCAAGCATTTAGTTTAAGGTTTAAATGCTGATTTATTTTTCTCTATCTGATTTGGCGACACCTGTGGTTACTGGCGGTAATGCAACGAGCAACAAGTTGAAGAATCCCTCTTTGAAATTCCATGTTTACTGATCTCTGAGAGCAATAAAGTGAAACAAAAGAGTAAATTTGTTTGTATTTTATGAGGACAATGTGACACTACCGTTCAAAAGTTTAGGGTCACTTAGAAATGTCCTTATTTTTGAAAGAAAAGCAGTGTTTTTTTTCCAATGAAGATAACATTAAATGAATCAGAAATACAGTTTAGACATTGTTTATGTCTTAAATGACTATTCTAGCTGGATATTTTTAACAGAATAGGGGTACAGAGGAACATTTCCAGCAACTATCATGCTACATTGTGTTAGCTAATGCTGTTGAAAGGCTCATTGATGATTAGAAAACCCTTGTGCAGTTATGTTAGCACATGGATAAAAGTGGGAGTTTACATGGAAAACATGGAATTGTCTGAGTGATCCCAAACTTTTAAATGGTAGTGTACATGGAAAGGCTACTACAGAATTAATGGCAGCTGTAAATAGTTAATGATGTCTTTGTTTGTTTTTGTTTTGTTTAGCTTTGCACATATTTAAGCTTCAATTATCTTCCAGCATGCTTTCTCTCGATGTTTTATTTATTTGTCATAATTTTAGCATCCAGTCCCGGCAACAAAAGTAAGATTAACGTTTTCATGGATCTAATAGTGCGCATTTAGGGTTTTAATACTGGCTGATATGACATCTACGGTTCCTCTTGGTATTGCGACAAGCAGCAAGTCCCAGAATTCAATTTAAACCAGAAAAGCACTCAGAGAGCGCAGTACTCTGTCGCATGTTTAGCTGGACAAAAGAGTAATTCTGCAGCAAATTACCTCCACAAACATACGTTAGCTAAGTTCGATTTAAATAAATCTTGCAAAAACACTTAAAATCAGCGGGGTTTTTTTTTTGTAAGGCTGCGTATGTTCGTGCATCAGCATCAACATTGCGATGTAAAATAAGACGGATGAACTCAAAAACATCAACTGCTACAACTTCTTTCCCCCGTTTTCAACATCTAATCACAAGAGAAGTCTGACAATCTGACTCTGTGCTGCTATCTCACAGAGACAGAAGTCCTGAACAAATCTGTGGATCCAGGTTATAAAGCGCATCGCTGTCAAAATCGAATCACTTGGTCCTCGTGTCTTTTCTGACCTTCCTTAAAAATTTCATTCAAATCCGTTAGTCTGTTTTTGAGTAATGTTGCTAACAGACAGACAGACGGACAAACCAACGACTGACGACATGCTTATTGATTACTAAAAGCAAAAAAAGTGAGTCTGAAACGTCAACTTGTGCATTTGTTTTTCAGAAAATTAGACTCCGAATATGAAAATGAAGACAAAGCAAACTGACAATTCAAACTACGATATGGAGAGGTAAACATTGAGTTTAAATAGCTGCAAATATGAAAACTGGTTGAGAATATAATCCACATGGACGGGAAGGATCAACATCAATGCCAGCATGAAACAAGACGAAAGATGCATTTAAATTTTGAACCACCACTTAACTGGCTCATCTCTTACGAATCTCTCATTTTTTAGATTTGAAATAATGTTGTGAGTGAACATTGTCCTCACAGAAATTGTGCTTTATCTATATGTTAAGGTAATTTGTTTAAAAAAAGAAAAGCATGGCTGCGGTTCATGACACTTTATTTGAGTCCACGTCTTCGTACAGACACCCACCTGATGAACTCCAGTTACCTAACAAAGCTTCCTTTTTGAGGTGCTGCTATTGGCGGCGTGTGGCTTCCATATAATTACGGGGCCCTGTGGGATTGCAAATTATTCTCTCTGGCCATTTTGAACTGACAAATATAGATATAGCTGTAACCGAATTAAAGGTAGCTCACTTTTCTTTTTAATTTTTGCCGCTAAGTGCTCAATATTACAGAGTTTTTGCTTCCGAGATGCATGAAACCTAAATCAAACGCGCATATTTGTTCAAAACAAACTAATCAAATCATTTTTAACATCCTACAGCTCCGAACGGCTGCTTCTCGATGCTTTTAAGGGTGGCAGTCTGGGTCCTCAAACCAGTAATTTCTTGGCTGTTATTAGATTTAACCCCTCATGATGCCACCACTCCACTGAATCACTTGCATTTATTCTCATCAGATGGCTTCTTCGCCTCACACAGCAGCCAGCACAGGATGAATTCAGATCACTATTTATAACCCTGTTGCGGTGCAGGTTGCTCAGATTCTCTTCGCCGAAGTATCGAGCCTCTTTCGCTTATTTCAGATTTCTAGAAATCCTTCGAAAGAGCGCAAATTGTGGGATTCTTGTCCGTCTTTGCTGACGAAAAGCGAGCATTTCTGTAATGTTCTGCTTTGCCGACAACATCGTAACAAGATAAGATGTTCGCCAAAGTTGCCTGATGCACTGTAGCTGCCTTTTTTTTCTTTTTTTTTTACCTGCTAAGCCACCAAGTTATGCATATAATGGATTTAACTCCATTCTGATCTGCTCTGTGGGAATCGAGATGAGTCACAAGTGTTCGGAGCTCTTTGCCAGAGATGTTTGGCGGCCCTTCTTGAGACGTACCCCCCTCTCCTCCCCCAAAAAACCAACTTCAGGTGACACTGAAATGTGGACTTTGCTTTTTCATTGCCCCCCTTTATGTGTAGGTGTGCGCACACATGCTGACAATTGATGCGTAGGGGTGTGGAGTGGTCAACTGATGAGGCACTGTGGAGGCTGAGAGCTCTGGAGAGTGGTGTGTGGGTTGGAAGCCTCCTCTCCTCGCAATGAAACACACAAACACACACACAAAGCTGGGGGAGGTGGAGGCAGCAGAGCTTGCTTCGCCGGCTGTCCATTGATCAGTGGAGAGGTTGGTAGACTTAAAAGATCAGTGTGGAGACCGGTGGAGAGCAGAAAGAGGAGATGGAGAGGATGTAGACGGAAAGCAAAGGGGGGACATTTAGAGGAAGAAAGACAGACAGAAAGAGGCAAAGTGAGTGAGGAGGCAGGGATGATAGGGGAAATAAAGAAGCAGATCACGCCGTCTGGGGTTGCCCCGGGGTTTTTACCCAGCCTGGATGAAGCCTGTTGGTAAGCCCCCTTGCTGTTTCTCGTGTTTGTACGTGTAATGCATGTGCCACATACCCCACCTGGGTTGCCCATTTGTATGCCTGTGTGTGTCTCGTGCTGCCCATGCTTCGGTGTTGAGCCACTGCAGAGAGAAAGAGAGAGAGAGAGAGAGAGGGGGGAAAAGGGAGAGAGGGGAGTGAGATGCCAGGCGTTTGTCTTAACAGTGCAGCAGCAGGAGTACAAATCTTCCAGGCTTTCCTTCCACTGCAGACAAACCCATTCAGTCTGTGTTGTGTTCAATTAAAAACAGCAGCGCTCCCCCGGACTGCTGTTTCTCCTGCTGCAGGATTCATTCAGATTGTGTGTTTGAAAAGGGCTCAGGGTGGGAAGAAATCACACCCAAAATTTGCAAGTCTGCGAGGTAAAGAAGAGTTTATTCCCAAGATGCAGCTTTGTGAAGGTGCGTGTGATTTATGTGAAGCTGGCACGTTGTTGGCAAATCACCACATTGTGTAGTATTCCTGTAGTGACTTAAAACATGCGCTTCATGGTGTGTCTTCAGCCCTGTGATGGAACACAATGATTCAGGGCATTTTCTCTTCTTTACAAAGGCGCTGAATGTTGATGATAACAGAGCCGCAGTCCCACCATATTTGGAATTTTTCACATTTTTTCTGTTTTATTCGATATAAAAGTCGTCTAAAAAAATCAATCGATGTGTGTATGTATTTTTGAAACAATATATAGAGAAAACAGATAGTTCTGCTGCTTATTTCTGATAGGAGGAGCTGTTGTTAAATAGCCAATGGATGCACATGTGCAAAAAGTAATATGCACCAACCAGAGATGAGCACCAGTGATGCCATTTTACACAAAAATGCTTTACTTTAGTGAGGATTTTTTGACATAATTTTTGGAACTGATTTAAAATTATGCTGCATTTTCAAACTTGCTGATCACATACCTGTGCATTCACTTGAATTCTCATTGGCAGCCCTAATAGCCTATTAGATGGAGGGATCATTCTGACTTTAATGAACTGACACTGATTTTATGCATCATTACCTCTGAGCTCTTCTTCTACATCACTTCAAACCGCAGCCACTTGTGGCTCGTTGCACTTCCACACTTCTTCTTTAAATCTGAGGGGCCCCTCGGAGGTCCCCGGACCCCAGTTTGTGCACCACTGAGCCAGGCAGCAGCTGAAGAAGCCCCCTTATGATATGGAGGCAACGCGCGTTGACGTGTCGCGCTGCGCTTGCGACCACTAGTCTGGGTATGCGTCTTGTGCACACACACGCACAGCGCTCTCATGGGGACATGCGGCCAGTAGACGCAGCCACGGTAAGTGGAGCTAGTTTCTACGTACACTTTTACCTCCAGGGAGGGTAGAACAACTTTCCCCAGCCTCGATCTCGTCGTTGTTGTTGCTGCCCGTGTTGGAGAAAGGGAAGTTTAACAGACTTTTATTTTCTCCTCCTTTTCGTTCGTCGGCACCACTCCGCCGTTCGCTGCTCTATCCATGCAGATTGCGCAACGCGGCGTGTGATAGCGCGGAAAAAGCGTGAAAACAATTCAGTATTTTTATTTTTATTCAACGCCAGTGTCGCTTACTTCGGCCACCTCATCATCTTGCTTTGCTTTGGCCATGCGGGGCTTCTCCGGGGAGCACATTTCAGCCTCTCCACTTGGCTAAAAAGGGGGATTTTTACGCAACAAATGTCGTTTTTCTCCAACCCAAAGCCACATCCACGGCTCTGCTCGACATTCACTTGAGTTTTTCTTTTTCCCCAACTTGAATGTTTCGTTACTTTGAGGGCCAAGTGTGGCGCTCGGTCCCGTGTGTGTGTGTGTGTGTGTGTGTGTGTGTGTGTGTGTGTGTGTGTGTGTGTGTGTGTGTGTGTGTGTGCGCATGTGGGGGGGCAATGCGCAAAGTGTGTGGTCTCCAAGCTCTCCACCCCCGCAGAGACGCACGGTTTTTGCGCGCACGTACGCACACACGTACACGCGCGCACATTAGTCGCACACGCGCGCGCACACACACAGACACACACATTCTGCCCGTGTCGGTCGGGCACGGGTGTCTCTGGGTCTCAGGAATGCGCCCGGCGTTTTTCTCAGTATTTTTCACATTAGGAGCAGTTTGGGAACCGCTCTCAAAGCCGCTCTCAGAACCGCTGCCACCAGCGTCAAGTACGGCAAAGTGAAACGTGCACATGCGGTTACGGTTTTCAGAATAAGTCACCCTTAAATGCAAGGATGATATGACACAAGCTCTCAGGACTTTCTGATCTAAATTATTGTTTAACTTGCATCAGCTTAATCTCAATTATTTGACTGTTTTCACTTCTGATTAAAGTAACTGCATCATTAGAAACTGCACTAAACCTTTAAAAATGCTCCTTTACACACAAGTGCATATAAAGTTGGCCACTAAAGCTCATTCTTATTATATTGTCGTTGCATTGATTGGGCTTGTTTGGTCCATGAAATGTCAAAAAATGCAAAGTGGATGTCTTAAAACTCAAGATGTCTTTGCAGAACTTTTATTTGTCCAATTAAGAGTCCAAAACCCAACAACCAACAATACAGAAATCCAAGAAAAATGGTAAATCCTCTCAGCTGAGAAGCTAGAACTTGGTTATATTTGGTTTATTTGTGGTCAAAATGATTCAAAATGCGCGACTGATTATCAAAATAACTGCTACACAACTAACTACCTTACCATCCAGCTCAAATATGCAACAAATAATAGGATTATGTGCCTACATATACAGTTTTTTTAATGTAGGTTTGGCATTTATCCATATGTACTTTTACAGAAATCCAAAAAATGCAAATCTTTTGCAATATTTGCTTGAAAATGTGTCAAAAGTTTAACTGATTAGAAAAGTAACTGCCTAACTAGCTAATATATACCATGAATAACAGCACTACAGGGCCGTAGTTGCTATTTTAAACAGAAATTTACCATTTATCATTTATTTATTTCATTCTGCACTCAATTTACAAGACTTCAGAAGTTAAATGATCATTATTAATTTACTTTTCCCCCTTGTTTTCATTGTCCAGTAGCAATAAAAGTTCAAATCTTACAGATACTCCAGTTACTTGTAACATTTTTCATTACAGCAGCAAATTTTCCTCCATTTCCCCAAGCTGGGTGCTTTTATTCTGAATGCAAACAGGCATGTAGTTCCCGGTGAACTCCGGTTGGCTTGACGCTCCAGAGGGAGGGGGGTAGCCCCTGCCTGGAGAGGAGAGAGGGGGAAATTCTTGTGTTTTTGGTATGCGATCACCCAGCGGAGAACCCATGACTGAAGGGGAGGAGGAGGAGGAGGACTGGGGTTGAGTTTAGGATAAATTCCTCGCCTTCCTCTTTAAGGTAACCACATTATTAGAGCTGCTGACATGTTGCCTCCTCACATGACGCCCCGACCAGCTGATGCATTACAACTGGACAGAGTGGTCAGATGACCTCAGCACTGACAACTACGGTGCACGGATAGCGCCGGAAAACGACAAATCCTAATCAGAAAAACACCACAGTCATCCCCGAGAAGAATAAAACAAACACAACTCGAGCGAGCACTGAAAATGCAACTTGTAATGGTCATGATTTCACCTTTGTTGGTTCACTAGTGGCAGGTTTTCAGTCTCTTCTGATTGATGATGATTTAGGGACTGTATGAAAATTACTGGCATCAATAGGAGGAGCTAAAACGATGAACGTAGATTTCAAAATGCAAGTTCTTGTGAACACAGGAAAAATTGCAGAACCACTTAATTGAACTAATTTCAAGCATACTATATGAACAGTATTATTTTTTACCCCAAAAATGTACTAAATATAAATTTTAACGTAACAGAGAGCAGTTAGCATAACAGCTACGCTTCAAAAAATAAACTGAATGTTGGCTTTTAGTTAGGGATGTCCAATATTATCGCCCCGATATTGGAATAAAAATGTAATATCGGTCAATATCGTTATGTTTTTTTTTTTTTTTGCCAATCATGAAAACCAATAAAATAATTCCTGGATTTCAGCGGCATTTACCGACACGCAAATAATGACATCATCAAATTGCATTGTGAAGCGTGTAAACAAGTGTACCACATAGATCGGTATCGGCTGCTATCGGAATCGGAAATTGAGAGTTGGACAATATCGGTTATTGGCAAAAAAGTCAATATCGGACAGAAAAACAATGTTCAAGCCTTGTTAGTTGTAAAAATCCACATTTTCTGACATATTTGTGACAAACTAGCTTGTTAAAAATAAAAAAAAACCCTGACAAAGACGTGATTGTTGCTCTTTTTAATGATTGATGGCGCAGATAAAAAAGCACGTAGCTGTTTTGTCAATAAATTTATCAACAAAACAGTTAAAGTTGACATCAAAAATAAGAAAAATCTCCTTTTCAGACCACACCCAGCACTGATAATTTGCACGCAGCCCCTTAAAAACTACGTCCACGTCATTAATTCCATCAAATTTCTTTTTCTGTTCGTGACATCTGCCTGTAAACCTTCAGGTGGTCGCACACACACACAAAGACATCCTGGTGTTAACGTCAGAAATTTCAGAAACACGGCGACATTACATCTGACATATTAAATGGTGCTTGCCAGATTTGCATAACACAAGCCGAGCGCTGCCTGTTCTTCAGCATCTCTGTCGAAGCCATAATCGCCCACTCACTAACGACAATTACTATAATGGACTGATTGTTGGATTATGCCGCGAAAGTGGTTTTAGCACACATCTGCATAATTGTTCTTAGCATATACGCGCTCGTGGGCTCCCGGCTGCCATTAGCCGTTGCGGAGAAGAGAGTGATTGAGGAGTCGCTCGACGCTCGAAGAACAGCGGCAAATTGTGTACCGACTGTGTGGGTGTTTTAAGTGTGGGGAGACTGTAGCGGGGTGGAAATGCTCTGAAGCATTGTCTTGTTTAAGATCGCTTTTGGATTAGAATTGCTGCCGACTGATTGAGGAGCTTCGTGAGGGGGTGAATGTCAATGAAAGTTCAATCTAGGGGTCAGCGTTGACTGCAGATCAGTGGCGACTCGCTGCTGGTGCACAGTGCAATGGGGTGGAAAAGTATGAATAAAAAAAGGAGCATCATGCTGAGTCAAGTTTATAAATAAAGGGTCAGAAATGAAGGTTATCCAAGTAAACATGTCATCCTCACGGAATGATGCAAATGAG
This sequence comes from Acanthochromis polyacanthus, assembly GCF_021347895.1. Taxonomy (NCBI): domain Eukaryota; kingdom Metazoa; phylum Chordata; class Actinopteri; family Pomacentridae; genus Acanthochromis; species Acanthochromis polyacanthus. Next base: position 24,420,248 of record NC_067134.1, on the reverse strand, counting down.
CCGAGAGCCAATTAGAGCGCTAGACGCGTCCTTCCTCAAGGTTTATCAGCGGGGTTTGCAGCTAAACTGGAAATTTCAGTTGAGGCTCAACCAGATGGGCTTTTTCACCCTCGTGTCATCCTGCGGGTCAAAATTGATCTGTTTTAAAGTTTGAAAATGTGGAAAACTTATCTATATTTTTACAGTGGGACTTCTGATGTACACATTTTCAACATTTTTGGGAAATTTTTGAACATTTTTTGTTGGGAAATGTTTAAAAAAATGTTTCTTTAAGAATATTCACCAAAAAAATCAACTAAAATCGAGTGAATTTCGCTGGATTTCGGTTGATTTTTTCTGAATGTTCTTAAAGAAAACATTAGAAGTTTTACTGATATGTATGTAATCACTTTACATATTTTTAGGATTTTTTTTGGAAAGATCTTTACTCATCTTTGATAATATTTACAAGAATTTTCTTGCCAAATTCGGGGGATATTTTTCAAATAAAACTTTTAAGGAATTATTGGAATTTTCTTCCTGAAGGTTTTGCAAATTTTCAGAAATTTGGGATTATTTTGTTGCTGAATTTTTGGATTTTTTTTCAGACAAGGAAGCAATATTTGTTGGTGCCCGTAAATGAAGACAACAGGACGGTTAAACATCCTCAATTCATCATTCCTATTAGCTTTGCCACATGTGATCATATTAAGTAACTTTTTAACATTTATTCATGAAAGGTTTCACCAACTTATGCAAAAGACGCATTTTACTGAAAATGCCACGACTTCTTTAGTGATGTAATTGTTAAATGTCAAATATTAGCTGCGCTTTAAGAGTAAATACAGAATGAATAAGACGACTTTATGCTGTGCGGTCTTTGTTCGAATGCTGGTGCAGCTTTTGTCAGACATCACATTAGTGTAGCTAACGTCACATGACCAACAGATGGACAGACACATCCGTAGAGCATGGGGGACTGTAGCAGCATGAGCCAGATCAACAGCTGAACACAGCTTTCCACTCACAGTCTCTGTATAAACATGCAGCGAGGCTTCAGGAGGGGGGCGCAGAACAGAGCAGCAGTGAGGAAATCTGTCCCGCTCTCTCCTCCGTTAATTTCTTTATCAAATTCAGCGGCGCAGGGATTGAGGAAAAAAAAGAAAGAAGTCTGCACCGGTGTCTTAAACAACACCTGAAACCTGCAGAGAACGGAGGCCGCCGGTAACTTCATCTCCTCCTCGTCCTGCTCTCGTTGCTCATCTCTTGAAAGCAGGCCAACATCCCACACACACAAAAAAAATCATGCTCCCTCTTCCTCTCTCCTTTTCTCTGAACAGCACTCTGTGCTAATTACTCTCCGTTTCCATGGCGATGGGTAGCACCTCGTTTTTTTGGGTTTTTTTTTCTTTTTTTTGTTAACTTGGAAAGCCCATCACAAACATGCCACACATCATTCGACAGGCAGGTTTTGCCTTAAATCCACGTTCATTAACATTATCTGTAATTTGTCATATAATTGAGGGAGTTATTTTGTATTTATTAGTTACTTAGTGTGGCAAATGTCGGTAAAAAAAGAGTTAGAGCATCACTTACTCGTGAAAAACGGGGCAATTTCTCTCAGAGCAGTTAAAAAATCAGTTTTAAAGTCAGATTTAATAGCATGGTGCTCCCATTTTCTCTCATTATGAGTTCTGGCTTTTAGCACATAGCACAATATTCATCCAGAGTTTTGGTTATTTGGCAAGTTTCTGCGTTTGAGTTTCCATCCAGCCCTTTTCTCGCTGCCTCGACATGGGAAGTTGTGAAAGATGTGACGTCTATTCAAATGTAATGACTGTTGTCGGGTTGTTGTTGTCAAATCTCATCAATCCGGTCCAGATGAGGCAGATTTATTTTGTTTAGTGTTAAACTTTTGCACGTTTGATGCCCATTTAGTGAGAAATATTTAAGATCTGAAGCCAAGTTTTAGAGTTATTTTCTTTAACAGCGCAAACGTATCTTTTCCAGCAAATGTAGTAGCATTATTACCACCAATTATTATTGATTAATCTGTTAGGGATTGACGTTCTACAGTATATTGAATCATCAAAGGTCTATTCAGAGTGCATGAATGAGTCGCTCCCTCCCCTCCATTCAGATATAGGGCTCTGGATGTCACACTTTAGGCTGCACATAAGTGAATCATTTTGACACAGTCGCACATTTCTATATATAAACGTGTAACTCACGAGGGGCAGAAGGCGTGGGGGGCGGGGGGTAACATTGAAACCGGTCAGAAAACTAGCAAGGGTGGTAATTACAGGGAGAAGAAACAAGAATGGAGTGTCTTTGAGTAAAACCTGAGAGCAGGATGGAGGGGTTGAAAGAGCGATAGCCTGAGAAAACGAAAAAAAAAAGAAGGAGGGGGAGATTATCGCAGTCTGAGCGGCCCTCGGTTCATTACTTATTAAACACACAGGAATGTGATGTCTCCGGCTTAAGGCAGCGGGACTGAAGCTGAATTTTGACTCAAATTTGAACAAATGCAGGAGAGAGATTTAGCATCTCAGGGCAAATTGCAGATTCAGATCAGATAACGCCACTAATGTGCAGAAACATCCTCAATAAACCCCATAAAAGCTTCAGTTTCTTGTTTTCCTTTAAATCATATTTGAGCGACGTTAATTTTGCAACATCAAAATGCGGTTGAAATGTGGCTGGAGATAAAAAACGTGGGCCTACACCCCCTCCTCTTTGTGCATGCCTTAATACCACATTATCCTCAATGACCCTGGGTTTTATGAATGGGTAGCAGGGAGCTCTGTCATTGGCTGAGAGCGGCAGCCAATCCGGGGGGATCATTCGCCACGGAGGTGGGAGTGGATGAATGGACATGTTGGACATTTTTAGAGGTCAGGACCCAGTGTGTATGTGTGTGTGAGTGTGTATTCCTCATGCTGCGGGGACCTAAATGTGTGTTCAAAGTCACATTAAGGGGACAGAACAGGAAGTCCCCATAAGCCACTAAATTTTCACCCTCTTGTCGTCCTGTGGGTCGGAATTGACCCGTTTTAAAGTTTGAAAATGCGGAAAAATAAATAGATTTTCACAGTGAAATTTCTGATGTCCACATTTTCAACATTTTTGGGAAATCTTTGAACATTTTTAGTGGAAAAAAGAAATGTTAAAAATGTTTGTTAAGAACATTCACAAAGGTTTTGCAAATTTTCAGAAATTTGGGGAATTTTCTTGCTGAATTTTTCGATTTCTTTTTCAGATAAGGAAACAATATTTTTTGTGCCCGTAAATGAGGACAACAGGAGGGTTAAGGTGAAGTTTTAAGGTTAGTTAAGGTCTCTAAATCGATGAAATGTCCTCTGAAGGCATGGAAACACAACTGTGAGCATTTGTAGATGTGCATGTGCGAGTCTCACACACTGACCTACTTGGTTTATTGCAGGCATCTATACATAGCTGTGGGAAACACAGCCAGACAATCGGCCCGGTTAAAATTAGCAGTCATGGCCACCTGTCTGCTTCTCAGAAAGGCGGAAACGCCAGAGCAGGGATGGAGGAGAACAGGCGAGGACGGGAAAAAGAGGGATGAGGAAGGGGGAGGAAGGGTTGCAGGGCATTGATCATTCTGCCGGTTTAACTCCTTCTCTCTTTTTTTTCCTCCCCACTGCAACACAGGGAGACATTGTTAGGTGGTCGGGATTCGAGGACGACGGGTTGGGGGGGAGGAAGGGTTGGTGGTCCGGGCCAAATGGAGTTCACATACCACTCTGCTGGAGCTCTGCCAGATTTCACAGTCCATATAGGTGGAATATGTATATATATATATATGAAGGGAGAGGAGCAACTTTTTTTGGGCCTTTATCCCATTGAACACCTTGCATGGTGACTTAACCCCACGACATGCTGAGCTAAAAATGATGATGAACGCAGTGAAAAGAAAAATAATTTGCACATAATTGCACATCCATTCCTCCACTTGCACCCCTCCCCACGCCATTGTCACTGTAATCGCAAAAAAAAAAAAAAAAAAAAGAGTCAAGTTTCCTGCCTTTGTCGTTTCAGACAGCCAGCAGGAAGTCTTCATCTTCTTAACTGACGTTCACATAAAAACTGGCATCTTGTTTCCTAGAATCACGATTTCTCAGCCCACACTTTGTTCCTGCGCGCCTCCGCCCAAGTAAAAGTGGGTGGAGAGGCAAAATGCTGCAGAAAAGCGAAATACAACAGCAAAAAAAAAACAAAAAAATGAAACAAAAAAGTACAGTACTCATCCACACTACTTTTAATTACCAAATAAATTGACTTTTGAAGGAATGTAGGATTCTGTTTTCCTTTTCGTCCACTAATATTATAAAATACTCATCTTGACATATTTCTTTTACAGGACTCCTGTCAGACGTCGAGCAGGACAACAACTCTCCAGGAAAGACGATGGAAAAAGTCGGACAGCAGCGTCCATCTGTCCCCAGGAAAACTGATGCTGCCATCCGGGCTCAGTCAGCCATCTTGTTTTGAAGTAGAACAACTGTAGAAATGAGATGTTGGAGGAAATTTAGCTTCTTTCCCACATGCACCTCCACATAAATGTCCTTTACAAGGTTAAAGCATTGCTGTTAGATACATTAGAGCCATGCTAGCAGCTACATAAAGCTGTCTTTTGACATAGCAACACTGTTAGCTCAATGCTAACAGTGTTGCTATGAGTGTTGTTATGAGTTGTGATTACAAGATGTTGTGTAAAACCAAATGTTTAGTATTCATGAAGTAGCATTAGACAGAAGTCATGACAACGCTGCTGCCAGATAGTGGCGACAGGGATGTTACTGTTGGCATTTAGAAGCTAATCCTATAGCAGGCTAACTAGCAGGATGCTTCAGGCATAATGAAAAAATGTGGCCACTGAAAGTGTTAACATTTTCCCTACATGTTACAAAATTACAAATCAAACCTCTCCATGAATAAAATGACAACATATGAACTTACAATCCAGTGAAGAATGAACTTCCCCTGCCTTAGCAAACATGCCACATCAGCCTGCTAGCATACCAACGTATGTGCTAATTAGCATATTAAGAACACCTTATGTAAATATCAGTAGTTTAGCAGGTGTTGTTTGATGAAATGACATGCTAGTAAGAGTTATCTACTGGGTAATACACATTTCTGTGCTACCATGGCTTAAAAAAATGCATATCCTTCTTTTAACAATTATCGTTTAGTGTATTTAGATGTTAGCATGTCAGCTACCATCATTTTATGACAACAGGACATATAGTGCGTCTTGCTAATAATATTTACTTGTCACCCCTCTCCAAAGTGTCTCCAGAGGTTTTTAGCAGTTAAAGCTGTAATTTTAGTTCCTTATTTATGCTTTGAAAGGTAATATAATCTGAAAAACTCACATAGAAACACACAGACGAAGATGTTTTTCCACTGCTAGATAAACATCAAACAATACATTCTCACCTGTGAGGCTGCAGGAAGTGAGAAAAAGGTTTAATGAGCCCTGCAGAGCCAGTACACCGCAAAAAAAAAATATCTCTGATGGAAAATTGACTCCAGCAAACCAACCTTTTCACATGTTTCCGACAGAGGAAATGCGAAGAGTGAAGGTGCAAGTGGGAAAAAGGCATCTTCTGAGTTCAGACTATGAATCAATTGCATGATTTTTTTATTTTGTGAGGACATTTTGTAAATAGGGAAAAAAATGCCTGCCAAAAAGCATGAATTTTTTGTTTCATTACAAGCTGTACCCCACATCCTCACCTGCATTACATCAGCAGTGGCCTCAGCATGGATTTGTTTTCCTCCTCATCATTTCCTGTCTTGGCCGGGCCACCATTTTGGCTCCAACAGAGGAAGTGGAATCACAGGGCGCCCAGCAGTTGCTCAGTAGTCAGTGTAGATCCTGTGGGGCTGGCAGCAGCTACATCTGGCTACTGGGTCTCTGCTGGCAGCCATGTTATTCAAGAATCCTGACTGTACGCTTATCATATGTGCGACTGCTTTTCTGGTGTACTTTGAGGGCTGTTTCTGATGGGATTAGCGTATTATTTCCTACTGGTGTTTTCTCTGTGTAGTTCACACCCTCTCTCTTTTGTGATCTTGAGCTTTTAAGTTTTCTAAGAAATGTCTCAAATGCCCACCCACCGCGAGGAGAAAAAGCCCCCCGTGGAGTTAATCCGAGGGTGCACGGGTACTTCAGAGGACAGCGGGAATGTGTTTCTTGAAATTATAATGAAATTGATGTACTGAGGAGCGTGGTGAGTTCTGGACCTGGCATACAGTGTAGGATTCTGTGTGTGTCAGTCTACAGCTACATTGTCTGCTGGGTTTCAGGCCTGTACTCGAGATACATCTGTGTTTTTTTTCCAATTTTTGTGAAGTGTCAACAAACATGTATGAAACAGCATGGATAATTTGACAACTTTGTGTTTATTGACTCATCATAAAACATTCTTCAAACAATAAAACAATTTTAAATGTCCGTTTCTGTACAATGCTTGCTAAGCAATTTTATTTATATATAGAAAATGTAAGAGGAGTTGTGTTAAAATGACAAAACTCCTTCAAATTTAATGGCAGGTACTCTGGAAAAAATAACAGCATTCCATCAACAAATATTTTCAAGCAATAAATATGTATTTATAAATAGTGTAAATTTACATCAAGATTAGAAACATAACGAAACAAAAAAAATCACAAATTAAACTTAATTCCATAAGTCTATGTGCAACCCATTTTCTTTGTGACTTGGCTAGTATGTTTTTTTTCAATTTTTTTTATATATATATTTTTTTACCTAAGAAACAGAAACAGTTTTGAAAAGAACAAGACAAAAGATAAAACATAAAAGCTGTAAAAAAAAAAAAAATAAAGGAGGAAGAAAGAAAAAAAATCATCTAAATTCTTCACATTACAAATTTTTTTGGAGATTTTGCTGTCCAAAGAGTCTTAAAATTACTATCTACCATAGAAAAAAGACCAGTTAGGCTAGTGCTCCTTAAGAAGGAAATAACCGAAGAAAATTTGGGGAAAGTTCTACAAATCAAAGCCAACATTTCATCCTGTTACCAGAATAGAAAACGAGAAGAAAAAAAAGGGACAGAGAGGGAAGAAGGGTAGTCAAGTCAGTAGTCTTTTTACGGGTGGTGTTGCCAGTTGTGACAGTTAACAAGTATCTACAAAACATTTTTAATCACGCGTTAAGAATCCCACTCCTCCCCCTCATCCCCCCCGTTCCCAACCGTATTTGATTGAGTCCTCCATTAAAACAGGGCTGAACCATTGTCTCTAGAGGGGGCTGGGGAGGGGGAGGAAGGGAAAAGAGAGAAAACGAGTCCCGTTATCGAGCTAGGTTGGCGCCCCCTTCTGGAAGAGGCCCCGAGCCCCGGCGCTTCAAACAGGTTGCATAGACAGACACACTCGGCCGCCTCAGCCTCCAGCCGTCGCTATGGAGACCAGCCATATGGGAGGGGGGGCGGTGGTGGGAGGGGGGGCGGTGGTGAGAGTGGGGTGTAAGGGGGTGGATTGTGGGAGGGGGGGGGAGACGGCCTTGGCTTTCCTGAATATCAGAAATGGTCCGTGTATGTAGATGTTTTTTTTTCTCCTTTTTTAAAAAATCTTAATACAAGTTCCTGTAAATGGGCGTTTTCATGGCTCCACAGCAGAAGAAGGTAAGAGGAGTCACCTAATGTCAAGATGAAGATGAATGAAGAGGAGGGGCCTGAGGAGGAAAGTTGAGACAAGAGAGTCAGCGAGGCCACTCAGTTCATCAACGTGAGGCCTCTGGAGTAACTTCCCTCATTGTTAATACACACATATAACAGCTGTACGTGTTTCTGTTGGCATGAAATGAAATAAAGTGTCGAATTTAAACATCTAGCTTTAGGCTAACTCGTCAAAAATCACTTCTTGTAAGTCGTGCAATCCTAAATGGGAAGGCAGCCCTAGAAAACCTGCTGTTAAGTCCAAACATAAAAAAAAAAAAAAAAAAAATCACTTGATCACTGGGTTTTATTTGGATGCCATCAGCACAAGTAGCACATAAATTAATTCCACAATATATGTGAAAGAAAAAGTCATATCACGTGCTCATTTTTTTTTTTCAGTTCACACAAGAAACGAGTGCTTTAGGTCCGTCCCCTCCCTTGCTCCGATGACTTACTAATGTGAACTGGTCGTAGACCTGCATCAAGTCGTCCATCCTGTGCTGCTCCAGCACCACAAAGTCGTCCAGCGTGGCGCTGCCTTTGCGGGCGCAGTCCTGGCAGTGGACCACGTACTGCTTCTTGGACAGCAGCTCCCGGCGCACGAAAAGCAGGTTGAACACCTCCACCTGCAGAGCGCACAAACACACACCAGATGTCTGTCACACACAGACCGAACACTGGAGCTGATCCGTGGGCAAAACAAAAAACTGAGAGCAGACGTTTAATGGGACATGGCTGAAAACCCTGTGTTCAAATAAAACCATTAGCATACCCCTTAATTAAGTCAAACAAAAAGCACCTCGATGCTGTCCAGAATCAACAGAATACACAGAGAGTGCGACAATGCATGATGAATTACTCTCATGCGCTGATTTTCCTATATGATCAGATGCTTGATTGATACGTCAGAGCTCTCAGCAGTGGGATGAAACTGATTTAACCCTCGTGTTGTCCTGCCGAGTCAAAATTGACCCGTTTTAAAGCTTGAAAATGTGGAAAAAATATATATTATCACAGTCAAACTCCTGATGTCCACATTTTCGGGAAATTTCTGAACATTTTTTGGTGGAAAAAAAAGAAATGTTGAATGTTTCTTGAAGAACATTCACATAAAAATCAACCAAAATCCAGCGAAATGGATTTTGGTTGATTTTTATGTGAATGTTCTTCAAGAAAAGATTAGAAGTTTTACTGACACATATGTACCACTTTAGATATTTTTAGGATTTTTTTGAAAGATTTTTGCGAATTTTTTGAAAACATTTACAAGAATTTTCTTGCCAAATTGGGGGATTTTTTTTTTTTTAAATAAAACTTAAGGGAAATTTTTAGGAATTATTGGAATTTTCTTCCAGAAGGTTTTGTCTCCCTCAATTTTTGGATTTTTTTCAGACAAGGAAACAATGTTTTTTGGTGCCTGTAAATGAGGACAACAGGAGAGTTTAATGTGTCATCATCGACATTTAACCAACACTATATAGACAGACACCTGTGCTGAAACGCAACATCAGTATTTGTGAATCCTGAGTTGCCAAACTGCAGCAGAAACACAATCGGGGGACAAATACGTTTGGTTCTAATCCAACATGCGGGGCGGAGAGGAATAATCGGGATGTGAGCAGGAACACGAGCCAACACAATTATTTTCCACTTGAAAATAAGTGTGAGCTGCAGAGCTAGAAAATGTGAAATCCTGTTAAAATTCACACCCCTGATGCTGAAATGTTCCCGGTGAGCTCACTGACCTCGCAGATGGTGCAGTAGTGGGCCGGCTCGTCCCTGGTCCTCGGCCTCAGCACCGTTTCCTTGCCGGCCGACGCCAAGGCTTCCTTCACCCACTGGCACTGCTTCAACGTCCGCAGCAAGCAGTACCTGTGACGAGGAGACGACCGTCAGTGCCAGATTGAAAGAAAATAAAAAATAAAATATCCAGTTGATGCAAGACGGCCGCAGAGCCAAACATATAAGACAAACAATCTGCTCGGAGCTTAAAGCGACGGATCCTGTGACTCACTTGATCATCTCAAACAGCTTGTGGTCGGACACTTTGATGTTGCGTGCCATGTTCCAGGAGAGGTGCACCATGGGAACCATGGATTTGACGCTCTGGAGCTTATTCCACTCGTATCGCTCCACAGCCAGCTTGTACTGGTGGGCTAAAAAAAAAAAGAAGAAGAAGAAAAAAAAAAGGAAGTTTAAGATGCAACATTTTGTGCAACAGTGTACATGTTTGTAAAGAAGCAGGTGTAGTTTATACTGTAGGCCAAGGCTGTCAAACATGAGGCCCGCAGGCCAAAACCGGTCCTCCAGAGGGTCTGATCCGACCCTCAGAGTGTAAAAATTACAGAGAAGACATTAACTGCAAATTTTAAATTTGTAAAACTATAAATTTAAAATAATTTCTAGACCATGACAAGTTGTTTTGATCATACAGGAAAATACTAGATAGTTTATTGTTCTTTTGTCGTTTTTGTAATATTTTGTCTTGGTTTTTTTGTCTCTTTTTGTCAGACTTTTGTCGCCTGTCATGCTTTTGTCTTTTTGTTTCTGATTTTTGTCATTTTGTGTTTACTTTTTTCTCGCTTGTGTTTTTTGGTCTTATTTTGTATTTCATTTTTTTCACTGTTTTGTGTGTCATTAATGTAATTTTTTCTCGTTTTTTTTTTGTCTGACTTTTGTCATCTTGATCATAAAGTCAAACACTTTATCTTTCAGTTCCAGATACCTGTGATGAAATGTTTTATTCCTTTGTAGATCCACTGTGATCTGATCGGCTGTAATGTGTAAATGCTAAACTGGAACATAATGTTGTTGAAACTGAACTCACTTTTCTTAAAAAATTTAAGAATGTTCAAAATGTTTTGTAAAAAGATAATTCCTTAAATGTGAACTTCTTTGCACTAAAACAAAGGACACATTTAGAGTTGTGGTTATTTATGAGTCATTAATTGTATTTTACTGCTCTGGCCCACTTGAGATCAAACTGGGCTTAATGTGGCCCCTGAACTCATAACTTTAACATCCCTGCTGTAGACCAACAGCTGTGAGTGCTTTGACAGTTTTAGAAAAGATGTAAGCGTAGTAAAGCCATCATGTGGATAAACAGGTGCACTTAATTAACATGGAAGTTAATTCAGGCATACAGACGACTGAAAAATACATCTGATGCGCATCTGGAGAGAAAATTCAGCTGTAATCAGTTAAAAGGGCAATGATCTGCTGGGAAGAGATTTCAGACGGTATGATAAAGGTCAGGAGCGTTTCAGACATAATTCCTATTCAACAAGATCGTCTAATTTGGGTATTTTTTGGCTGGTGAATGCATTTTCCAGTAGAGCATGTATGGCAAAAAAGGAGGGAGAGGATGTGCCCGTCAACATAAGAGTGTGTCCGATGTGCGTGGAGTTGCCGATTCCCATCATCCCAGACGTACCGGTGAGAGGTCCTACGTTCCAGGCGATGTTGTTGCACCAGCCGATAGCCTGCACCCAGTGGACGGTGCCCGTGTTGAGCCACACCAAGTCGCCCGGCCGCTGGATGAACCGGTAGACGGGCACGTCGGCCTCGTACAGGTCCTCCAGGTTGGGCCACCACGAGCCCATCAGGAAGTTGATGTTGTTCCTGGAGGGGAGGAAGGGAAGGAGTTCAGAGGTTTGCAACGGTGAGAGGGTGAGGGAAACAATCCTGTGCGGTCCGTCTTACTTTTCACAGAAGTTGCTCATCACTCCCCAGTAGGGCTCCGGCACAGCAAACCACTCACAGTCTCCTGGTCCGATGTTGATGTTGACGGCACAGAAGTTGTTGTGTTCCTGGTGACCTGGAGGGACAAACAAATACAAAGAAAAAACTTCACTGCACCATTCTATACGCCAACAGAGGCATACAGCTAGCACAGTGGAGTAATAACATGTTCCAGACCTGGTATCCTGCTGCCAGGCACCTTCATGTACAGCTGCACCGTGTTCATGCCCAGGATGGTGTGGCCCACGTGGCTCAGCAGGTTGCCGGCCGACACGACTCGAGCGAAGGCCGGGAGTTTGCTCAGCTCCTGGAGTTGCTGTTTCCACCTGGTGGAGAACGTGCGAGAGACGAGTGGGCATGAGGAGATCGAATATGAAATGTGTCACGCATCTTAGAGAGAAAAAAAAAAAAGGTGTCAGCTTGGAGATGTGGCAGATGGTGAAATGAAATCCATACTCACTTTCTTTCGTCCGACACGTCGATGTTGGTTCCAAACTTTATGTGTTTCAAGGGCCCTCTTCGTTTGCGTGCAGCACTGAAGACACAAAGAAAGAAAAAGATTAGTAATTAAATTAACCCTCGTGTCGTCCAGGGGGTCAAAATTGACCCGTTTTAAAGTATGAAAATGTGGAAAAAAAATGTATATATTCACAGTGAAAGTTCTGAAGTCACCAAAATCATAATAAATAATGCTGGATTTTTTTTGTGAATGTTCAAGAAAATACTAGAAGTTGTACTGATATACAGTGCATCCAGAAAGTATTCACAGCGTTTCACTTTTTCCACATTTTGTTATGTTACAGCCTTATTCCAAATCGGATTCAATTATTTTTTCCCTTAAAATTCTACACATAACACCCCATAATGACAAAATGAAAAAAGTTTTTTTGAGAGTCTTGCAAATTTATTAAAAATAAAAAACAAAGAAATTACATGTACATAAGTATTCACAGCCTTTGCCATGAAGCTCTAAATTGAGCTCATGTGCATCCTGTTTCCACTGATCATCCTTGAGACGCTTCTACTGCTTAATTGGAGTCCACCTGTGGCAAATTCAGTTGATTGGACATGATTTGGAAAGGCACACACCTGTCTATATAAGGTTCCACAGTTGGCAGTGCATGTCAGAGCATAAACCAAGCATGAAGTCAAAGGAATTGTCTGTAGACCTCCGAAACAGGATTGTGACGAGGCACAAGTCTGGGGAAGGGTACAGAAAAATTTCTGCTGCTTTGAAGGTCCCAATGAGCACGGTGGCCTCCATCATCCGTAAATGGAAGACATTTGGAACCACCAGGACTCTTCCTAGAGCCGGCCGGCCATCTAAACTGAGCAATCGGGGGAGAAGGGCCTTAGTCAGAGAGGTGACTAAGAACCCCATGGTCACTTTGTCAGAGCTCCAGCGTTCCTCTGTGGAGAGAGGAGAACCTTCCAGAAGGACAACCATCTCTGCAGCAATCCACAAATCAGGCCTGTTTGGTAGAGTGACCAGACGGAAGCCACTTCTTAGTAAAAGGCACATGGCAGCCCGCCTGGAGTTTGCCAAAAGGCACCTGAAGGACTCTCAGACCATCAGCAAAAAAATTCTCTGGTCTGATGAGACAAAGATTGAACTCTTTGGTGTGAATGCTAGGCGTTTTGTTTGGAGGAAACCAGGCACTGCTCATCACCAGGCCAATACCATCCCTACAGTGAAGCATGGTGGCGGTAGCATCATGCTGTGGGGATGTTTTTCAGCAGCAGGAACTGGGAAACTAGTCAAGATAGAGGGGAAGATGAATGCAGCAATGTACAGAGACATCCTGGATGAAAACCTGCTCCAGAGCGCTCTTGACCTCAAACTGGGGCGGCGGTTCATCTTTCAGCAGGACAACGACCCTAAGCACACAGCCAAGATAGCAAAGAAGTGGCTTCAGGACAACTCTGTGAATGTCCTTGAGTGGCCCAGCCAGAGCCCGGACTTGAATCCAATTGAGCATCTCTGGAGAGATCTGAAAATGGCTGTGCACCGGCGCTCCCCATCCAACTTGATGGAGCTTGAGAGGTGTTGCAAAGAGGAATGGGCAAAACTGCCCAAAGATAGGTGTGCCAAGCTTGTGGCATCATATTCAAAAAGACTTGAGGCTGTAATTGCTGCCAAAGGTGCATCAACAAAGTATTAAGCAAAGGCTGTGAATACTTATGTACATGTGGTCTCTTAGTTTTTTATTTTTAATAAATTTTCAAGAATCTCAAAAAAACTTTTTTCATGTTGTCATTATGGGGTGTTGTGTGTAGAATTTTAAGGGAAAAAATGAATTGAATCCGATTTGGTATAAGACTGTAACATAACAAAATGTGGAAAAGGTAACGCGCTGTGAATACTTTCCGGATGCACTGTATACACACGTGGACAAAATTGTTGGTACCCCTCAGTTAAAGAAGGAAAAACCCACAATTCTCACTGAAATCACTTGAAAATCACAAAAGTAACAATAAATAAAAATTGATTGAAAATTAAATAATCAAAATCAGCCATCACTTTTGAATTGTTGATTAACATAATTATTTAAAAAAACAAACTAATGAAATAGGGCTGGACAAAAATGATGGTACCCATAACTTAATATTTTGTTGCACAACCTTTTGAGGCAATCACTGCAATTAAACGATTTCTGTATTTGTCAATGAGCGTTCTGCAGCTGTCAACAGGTATTTTGGCCCACTCCTCATGAGCAAACAGCTCCAGTTGTCTCAGGTTTGATGGGTGTCTTCTCCAAATGGCATGTTTCAGCTCCTTCCACATATGTTCAATGGGATTCAGATCTGGGCTCATAGAAGGCCACTTTAGAATAGTCCAACGCTTTTCTCTCAGCCATTCTTGGGTGTTTTTGGCTGTGTGTTTTGGATCGTTGTCCTGTTGGAAGACCCATGACCTGCGACCGAGACCAAGCTTTCTGACACTAGGCAGCACATTTCTCTCCAGAATGCCTTGATAGTCTTCAGATTTCATCGTACCTTGCACACTTTCAAGACACCCTGTGCCAGATGCAGCAAAGCAGCCCCAAAACATTACTGAGCCTCCTCCATGTTTCACCGTAGGGACAGTGTTCTTTTCTTCGTATGCTTGGTTTTTGAGTCTCTGAACATAGAGTTGATGTGCCTTACCAAAAAGCTCCAGTTTGGTCTCATCTGTCCAAAGGACATTCTCCCAGAAGCTTTGTGGCTTGTCAACATGCATTTTTACAAATTCCAGTCTGGCTTTTTTATGAGTTTTTTTCAGCAGTGGTGTCCTCCTTGGTCGTCTCCCATGAAGTCCACTTTGGCTCAAACAACGACGAATGGTGCGATCTGACACTGATGTACCTTGGCCTTGGAGTTCACCTTTAATTTCTTTGGAGGTTGCTCTGGGCTCTTTGGATACAATTCCAACGATCCGTCTCTTCAATTTGTCATCAATTTTCCTCTTGCGGCCACGTCCAGGGAGGTTGGCTACTGTCCCGTGGGTCTTGAACTTCTGAATAATATGAGCCACTGTTGTCACAGGAACTTCAAGCTGTTTAGAGATGGTCTTATAGCCTTTACCTTAAGATGTTTGTCTATAATTTTTTTTTCGGATGTCCTGGGACAATTCTCTCCTTCGCTTTCTGTTGTCCATGTTCAGTGTGGTACACACCTTTTCACCAAACAGCAGGGTGACTACTTGTCTCCCTTTAAATAGGCAGACTGACTGATTATGAGTTTGGAAACACCTGTGATGTCAATTAAATGACACACCTGAGTTAATCATGTCACTCTGGTCAAATAGTTTTCAATCTTTCATAGAGGTACCATCATTTTTGTCCAGGCCTGTTTCATTAGTTTGTTTTTTTAAATAATTATGTTAATCAACAATTCAAAAGTAATGGCTGTTTTTGATTATTTAATTTTCAATAAATTTTTATTTATTGTTACTTTTGTGAGTTTCAAGTGATTTCAGTGAGAATTGTGGGTTTTTCCTTCTTTAACTGAGGGGTACCAACAATTTTGTCCACGTGTGTATGTAATCACTTTGGATATTTTCAGGATTTTTTTTTTTGGAAGATTCACTTTTTGAAAATATTTACAAGAATTTTCTTGTCAAATTTGGGGGATTGTTAAAATTTTTTAAAGGAAACTTTTAAAAACCTTTAAGGGAAATTTCTAAGGAATTATTGGAATTTTCTTCCTGAAATTTGGGGTATTTTTGCCTGAATTTTTGCATTTTTTCCAGACAAGGAAACAATATTTTTTGGTGCCTGTAAATGAGGACAACAGGAGGGTTAATGACAATACAAAGCAAAAAATCTAAGCATGTGCATAGGATTCTCAGCTAGAAAAAAATGGAGCCTAAGGACGATGACATACCTCTCTGCTGACGCTGGCTCTGTGTCCGAGGGCTCCTTTAGTGCCTTCTTTTCATTCTCCTCCTGAAAACAAACCATCTATCACATTAAATCATTGCCAAATCTTTTTTCTGCATCTTTAAATCTCTCTGAAGTCATGCAGATATAGGAATTCTGCATGAGAAGTGACAGAAACACACCCGAAGGGATTCCTGGAAGGAAGCAGCCTGATACTGGGCATATTTGGCGATGGTCGTGTGGGCGCGGGCGCTTTCGCAGCGCCACATTTTCTTGGTGCCCGTCGGGTCCCAGTTCTCGTCGGCGGGCTGCGAGAGCTGAGTCCAGACCTCCACCAGGTGCTCCGGGTTGGCCTCGACCAGCGTCTTCGTGGAGAACAGACCCAGATCTGAGGAGACAACGAAGCAGGAAACGACTCAAAACACTGACATTTGCTGTGATATTAAAGAAAAACACATTTCAATAAAAAACATTTACCCAGTTTGAGAGCTCCAGCCAGGCCTCTGATGACAGTGACGGGGTTGGAGGGGTTTGTGCAGAATTGGTGCAGTGGGGGGAAGAAAGCATCCCTCTTGTTCTCCAGCTGCTCAATAGGGCAAGAAACAGGAAGTTGAGGGATTTCACAACAACCTGCCATTTACAAAGCCACTCAGCTACTAAAAATTATATAAGACTTTATAATTTCCTCCGTTTTTCTAGGTTTTAAAACTCAATCAGCTTTCTTTTCAGTGGGTGATACTCACGTAGATGCTGGGCGTGGGGGGGTTAAGCTTGTCTTTGGGCAGGGCTGGCGAGGGCGGAGGGGGCAGCCGTGGCGGGGGGCACTTATCGAGGAGTATACTGCTGTTGGAAAGACCGTTCTTCCCCAGGTTTCTGCACAAATAACACACAGAATGCTGTCATTCAGGGTAGACAGGTAAATGATATACTGACAAAGTAAAGCTAACAGGACTTGCAGGATGTAGAAAGTAGTGAGAATCACAGCTTATATTCCCAAATAAAGTGCTACCACAATAAATCAATTTTTGTATAAACTGCAGCCACCATCGATGCTACATCACAATATATATGCAACTGAAGATGAAAAACAACCCTAAAAAGGCCAAAAGCAGGACTTCAGCATTCATTTACCGCATTGTGGGGCCAGTTTGTGTTTGCTGTCAACATTAAGGTTTAATTCAGTTAATCGTGCTGTTAATTGCCCCTTTGAGTTTCTTCTTCACCACATTTTTCTTAATTTCCATTCACTTTACCCCCAAAATTGATCAGCATCACAACAAAGAGTGACCATTAAGCAGTGACTCTGGTAAGTGTCTGCATGTTTTATTCAAAATATCAATATTTAGTACCACCTGAAGTGCAAGAGAACATCATCAGACATCTACAGAGGGATATCAGCGGCATTAAAATGAAATTCAAGAGTGTGACGCCAAATTTCGTCAAATAAATGCAAAATATAGAGCACTGGTTTCTGCTTCAAATGAATATTCTGCGCTGACTGATATCTGCATGGCAACAAGGCTGCCCAGTAGCCTTCGGTGTTGTTCACAGTTACATAACTATTAGCCTCTGGTTCTGTAGTTGCGCTGTAATTCCACTGGGAGGAGACATGTTCAAAACAAAGCGCACACTTCAACACAGAGCTAAACTCTGCTGTCAGTTTGGAAAACAGTGGTGCTCACAAGCATCTGTAAAGCTGAAGATAAAGTGTTGAGTGAGTAAAGTGAACACATATTCACACTTCATACTTTTTTCCACTAAAGCAGCCTCACTTTTCTTCTAATCAAGCTCATTCACGTTAGCACACAAACACTGTTGAGCTTGTCCTTGCCAGAATCAACTCAGTTGACACTTTAAGCCCTGCTTAAGTTCTTGGGAAGTGGAGAATTTTACACACGCCAGAAATGTGGTCCAAGGCTTATGAACTTTGTGACCTGACTGTGTGTGATTCTGCTTTTGTCAACACACCGATCTGCCTGCCAAGACGATCCTTCCTGCCAAAAGGAATTAAACAGGGCCAGCAGGTTACAGCCTGAGTTCATTTGCAGGACACCAGGACGTGAATAAAAACAACGAGGCATTACAGTCTCACCTGCAGGCCTTCAGCACGTCTGTGGAGCTGGGGTAGATGGATATCGAAGATGATGACGATGAAGACGAGGAGCCGTGTCCGTGTGGAGGCGTAGCTTTGAGACTGGTGACGGTGGGTGGCTCAGCCTTCAGCGGGCTTTGAGAGTCCTCCGAGATGCCTCCCTTGCCGTTGCCGTTAACGGCGGGTGCAGTAGACAACGTGGTGGTGGAGGTGGTGTTAGTGGTGGTGGTGGTGGTGGGACTGTGGGCGCCTGCTTGGGTGTGTTCTGAGGATTTGGGTGACGGTGTGGCGGTGGATATGGCAGAGATGGGCGAGGAGGCAGCCGAGCTGCCCTGTGCGTGGGGGGTGGAGGGCAGGACGGCGGGGTGAATGTTATTGACTTTCTTGTGGGACTCTGGCGTGGCGGCTGCTGTGGATGCAGTCCCTTCTGACAGCCCCTCGCTCTCCTCAGGGCCCTTCCCCCCCGCCAGCAGGGCAGATAGCCTAGGATTGTCTGCGCTAAGGCTCGGCTTCTCGCCACTTTCTGCCGCCTTGCCGCCATCCCCCGAGTGGACGTGATTGGCTAGGCCGTCTGCCTGCGCCATTTTGCCGTCAGCTGACGGCAGCGGCAATGGCGTTTTGCCCTCGGAGCCCCCGTTGCCGAGGGACGCCGCTGTGGTGTTGCCATCTTTGGTAGCGGACGCACCAGGTCCTGCTCCACCTGAGGTAGAGGAGTTGGGGAGGGAGGGAGGGGATGGGAGGTGGTTATGAGGCTGCTGCCGTGGCGATGGGGCATTAGTGGAATGTCCAACCTGATTGTTGGGGTGCACAGGGGTGGTGGAGTTGGGGGTCTGGGGGTGAGAGAGGGTCCCCTCACTGCTGGAGCCTGTCGCATTTGGAACAGACCCCTTCTGAAGCCCCTAAAGAAGAAAGAAAAAATAAACGTTACACCAGAAGCAGAAGTGCAGACAGAGTAAAGCTCATTAAATCTGTAGAACATCACTCTTTCTGGTGAGGTGCCCTTTTATTGGGACCTATTGTTCTGTGTTTTATTTTATGTTTCACTGTTGTGTTTTCTTTGTGTACTTCTTGCAGTGTGCTTTTATTTGTGACTTACTGTTCTATGCATCACTGTTATGTCTATTTCTGTTTTTCTTTTTTTTTGCCAAAGGACTGTGGATGTAAATTAACAATGTTGCTATAATCTGGTGCATTTACCTCCATTGCTGTATAAATGTTCATTAATGTGCCCTGTCCCTACCAAATAAATAAATTTACGTGGCTATACCCCTGGGTTAATTTGTAGATGTGACTTTAATACATGCTTTGGCTCCATACCAGAGATTAGGGATGCGCGGAAGAATTCCTGCATACTTTAATTTAAGAGTCTCATGGAAGGGACTTCACAGCTTGTTTCATAAAAATCACTTTATTCTACTCAATGGTTTCTGACAGTTTTTACAACAGAGCCAAGTAGGTCAGTAGGATAAAGCAGATTTATATCCATTACTTAACTGAGCGACAGTGAACTTGCCAGAGGGACTTTTAATTTTGCATGTTCTGTCACAGGCGCTCAAACAAAGATGAATAGAGAGCGTCTAACCTGAGAGGAGTTTAGGTGCAGGGCCTGGCGCGGCATGGCGTCCTGTGTTTGCGTGCTTGTGCAGGTGTGAGGTAGCAGTGCTGCGTCGCCGCTGCCGGCAGGTTGCAGGTAAGGCACGTCTCCGTTGGGTCCTGTGGCCGTGGGCCCTGGCTTATTATTACTACTACTGTTACTACTACTGTTACTACTGTCACCCACAGGGAGAGAGTCCAAGTGTCCATGTGTCCCGGAGCCCACGGGCCCGTTGGCCAGCGGCTGAGGCGGGCACAGGGGCCGGTGGGGTCCGAGGTGGGGCCGCGTGGGGTGGAGGCTGGGGTTGGGCGAGGGGAGGGAGTTGGCGGTGGGGCCGTTGGGAAGCGAGGGGCGCACCTGACCTCCTGAGGCATTCTGTCTCATCTGTGGGAGAGGAAAGAAAAAAAAAAAAACAGTTTGAAATTTAGTTACAACTTATCTGTTATTTATTATGTTTGTCTGAATCCGGTCTGAGAACCAGATGGGCGAGCTGAACCACCGAAAGACGACTGAGTCAGTTGAAAAAACAAAAACAAAGATGTCGATGTTCATGTTCTTACCTGCACTCACTTGTGGTTTGGCACCTAATACTACACCACACACAGCGAGAGGGTTCTGAGACGCCTAAATCAGATCTGAATAATACCGTAGGATCATAAATCACAGTGTTTACACACACTGGATTAGAGAGTTTATTTACTTTAAGATCACAGTTAAAGCCTTTAACCGGTCTGTACATACAATCTCTATAGTCTCTGCTTAAAGGGCTGAAGAGCGGATCTGCTGCATACATGTAAAAATAAGTCTGTTTGTAAACTGATGTTTAGTGTAAACATCCATGGGTACACTGTAAAAAGTGTTTGGACATTTTATGGTGAAAAACTGACGGAAAAAATCTGTTAACTCTAAAACAGTCTGATGCAGTTTATGGAACACCCAATCAAGTTAATCAGGAGAAAGGTGTGTTTTTTAGATTTTCTTTCTCTTGAAAAAATACATTTCCCAACTCCTGCACAGTTTTTAATGGAAAAATACAGTAATATGTATCGCAATATTGTAATTTTTGCATTTTATTCTAAAAAAAAAATACAGTTTTTCCCAGTTAAATGTGCATATTGTTAACATGGCAATTTCTGCGTTACCAGTCAAACTGATGTAGTTGTGTTAATAACTGACATATGCTTTAATTATGCTGTGCAATTTCACAGAAATTATGCTGTAAATACTGCGTTCTTTTCTTCTTCTGAAGAAAATATCTTTATTTACATATATATGCACTGTGTGCTGCACTCTTTTTATTCAAATGTTCTATTTGCTGCTGTACACTGTAAATTTATTTATTATTATTTTATTTATTTGTAAATCTATCTAATATTCATGACAGCTTTAACTGCAAGTTTTGCTAAAAAATGCACAGATTCAATGTTAAATACATAAACTATTCTGGTGATAATGTAAATGGAGTTTTCTAACCATCAGTTAGACTTTTAACACGATTAGCTAACACAATGTAGCATTAGAACACAGGAGTGATGGTTGCTGGAAATGTTCCTCTGTACCCCTATGGAGATATTCCATTCAACATTTCCACCTAGAATAGTCATTTATCACATTAACAATGTCCAGACTGGATTTATGATTTATTTAATGCTATCTTCATTTAAAAAAACTGCCCTTTTTAAAAAAAAAAAAAAAAAAAAGGTGATTTCTAAGTGAGCCCAAACTTTTGAGCGGCATCTGCTGTAATATCTTTACCTGGTGCTGGTGCTGCTGCATTATGGCGAGCTGAGCCTCCAGCTGCTCCAACATTTGTAGCTGTGGGGGCTTCAGGTTGGCCCGGTTACTCCGCAACTGCTCCAGCACCTGTAAGACAGACGGCAAGAGTCGGAAACCTCGCTTGACCTCTGAAATGGCTCAAGTTAAATAATAAAGAGATAAGAAATATTACCAACCTGTAATTTCTGTGGGGAGAGGTACCAGCTGGGGACTGGCTGCTGTGCTGGATTACTGGCCCATGAATCGCCCTGAGGGGGAAAATACATGACGATAAGGTGGAATGAAAGACTGAAATACAAAACTGTAAACTGGTTAAAAACGATGCCGCCGCTGTCCTATTTACCTTGGAGGGACTGGAGGCTCTCCTCCTCTTGGCCGGGCAGGACGGGTCCTCCACTTGGCCCAGCGAGCCCACATGAGGGGGCAGAGACTGACCCGAGCCCCCGCCCTCTGCACTGTGATTGGGCTTGCAAGCCTGGGGGAGGGGGAAGGGGGATGGAGGGAGCGCAGGAAAAAAAGGGAAGCAAAACAAATGTAAAGAGGAAAAGCAGAGAGACGCAAATGGACGAACAAATAAAACAAAAGTTACGGAAGAGGAAGAAGAAGAAGTGGGGAAATTAGGTGGCGAAAGCAACGGAAAATTTAAAATAAGATGAAGGGGGGGAGTGAAAAGAAGCAATTAAACGTGTTATCAGAAGGTAGAGCAGCAAAGGGAGAAAGCAAGCAAGAGGGAGAGATGGGAAAGAGAGAAAAAAAACGAGAGCAATACTGTGATTCTGAGTCGGGAGCTTTAAAAATCACGTAGAACAAAAACACTCCTTTGTGTCTAAAAGGTGTTGCATCATAGGGCAACAACAGCCCCCGGGACATTACTCCAATTTAGAGGAATGCTTCTAGAAATTCACCACTGCTTCTTATCAACATCTGCAAAAATAATGCTGTCGGTATGGCCAAAATCACTGCACTTGTAGCCATTTAGAGGCGCAAATGCATAACTTAACCTTTTAAGCGAAAGGTTACGACGCTTCCCACACACTATCAGCCGTACTATTAGCTCTGAGGAAGCCTGCCAGGCTGATGTGACTGCTCAGAAATTTGCCATGTTTTGTTACAGCTGCTTTAAAAATCAATACACTATGAGGCCTGCTAGACTTTTCCTGTCTGAGTGTGGAAAATAAACAGCATTTGCATTTTAAAAAAAGCCGTACGTTTGCTTAGTAATGTGCCATTTTTAAGTTAAAGTCAATTTCCCCAGCTGCCAAATCAACATATTCCAGTTCAGTAACACAACAATGATCACAGACAAACAAGGAAACACAGCAGAACTACCGGCATCTACCGCATGATGGGCATGACTGGATGAAAAGTGGTAATGGAACACTAGGGGGCACTGCTGGGGCATTGTGAGCGGCTGCAGGACATCTAAGGTCAGCCACTGAAGGGATGGTGGAGGAGGGGGGAGGACGACGGACAGAGCCAATGGGAAGCCTGGGAGCGCTCTACGACAGCACGACCTCACCGATCACACTTTTCTGGCCGGGTCAAAAGCCAAAAAGGCCAAAATGTCACAGCCACTTCACTTCGAATACTTTTTAATCTCTTCCGAATCGAAATAAAAAAAGCAGATTAAGAGCAAACAGCAGTGTGTGGCAAAGGTTCAACTGGTTTGCCACCTTAAACTGGATTTGTTAATGAACTGTAGGGTGGTAGTGGAGGAGGAGGGGTAGTAATCCTGAATTCCACATTAGATTAAAAGCAGGATTAAGAGAAGGAAAATAGGAAAGAATGAGCGAAAAGCCTCTGTCGATTTGTCATTTTGCTTGAACTGAGCGTGATGGGTGAAGCCGAGCGGCTGCTGCGGGGAAAGAGAGGGGGTGCAGGAGTGGGTAACACTTGGCTGGATCTCTCCCTCGTGTCAAACGGATGCCATAAAGCAGCCACGATTTTCAGGAAGCCAATTGAAACGAAGCACAGCAAGTAGTTTATCGTTCACACATAACAAATCTCCAATTTGAGTGCAACAGAAGGTGTTTTTTGCCGGCTTCTTTAGACATCCGAGTTCACACAAACACGCAGACGAGGTGGAAGGCGGAGTGAAGCTCAAGCGTTACCCATCGGTGCGAAAAAAAAAAAACAGTGCATGCGCATGTGTTGACCTTCTGTGTGGTGCGTTCGAGTGCCTATATGTGTCTAAGTCAGAGGGAAAAGAGGGGAGGAAGGGTGGGGTAGGGGAGGGAAGGGAGGTGCAAGTTGCTCTATCTGGTCTCTCACCTGCTGTGGTGCACTGCTCAGGCCTCCCTGCCTGGAGGTTAGCTCAGCTGGGATTGGTAGACTCCACGCCTCCTCAATAAGAGGGAGCATTTTACTTTTACCCTGTGGGCTACTGAGCTGGGGGTTATTCAACTGAGCCTAGGGGAATGGAAAACGACGTGAAAAAACAAAAAAAATAAAAAAAATAAAACACAAGCCTCATGTTTTTTTGTTTTTCTCTTCAAAAAATTAAAAAAAATTAAGAAAAACGATGACCTCAAAACAAGGAAATGATCAGCAATGGTAAATAGGTAGAGGTTATAAAACAAGTGAAGCTACGTTGGAAACTTTAAATTACTCTGGCTGCATGGTCTGAATAATAAAGCTACATTATGTATCAACCACACAAGGAGGTACTTGAATGACATTCAGCAACAGTAACACAGTCACAGTTCCATTAAAACAAGCCGCTGAGCTTGTCTTAATGCCATGAATTTATGCTAACATAACTGGTGGAAATGTAACATTCCTTCATGCATATGCAAAGGAAAAATGACACCGCTCGGACAAAAATATAGATGAACAACTCAACGCATGAGGTATGGGGGCTGTGCGGACCCCGTCTGGTCAATCTGTGGGAGGCTAAGGGCGAATTTGCTCAGCTAGCGTTAGCTTCAAGGGGACAATTAATGCCTAATTAATTATTTCTCAAGGGTGCTACCATGTTGATTCTCCCTCTTCCCCTGAAACTATAATCTACAGTACAGAACGGGATTAGAGTCACTGTAACAAAAAAAAAAAAAGATTTCTGACTTTTGTTTCAGGATTCTGAGTTCATCTGAGTTTAAACTCAGAAGACTGACTTTCAAAACATTATCCCTTCTCTCTTTAAACTTGGAATTTTACTTTTATTTTCATCATTCTGCTATAAAACTCATAATTCTGACTCACAATTAGCTCTTTAAATTAATAACTATGGCTGTACAGGGGGTCCTTGAATTACGCTGGCATTCCGTTCCTACTGAGCTCCATTTTAAGTTCATTTTCAGAAGTTGGACCCCTGACAAAAATGTAAACAAAGCTGTCTAAAGGCTGGGTTACGCTTTCCGCATGAACGAGCCGCGCGGAAATCTGCTCGAGAGAACATGTGGCGTCTGCTCCCAAACTGCAGGGGGCAGTGTATCTCAAACACACTTCTCCCCAGTCTACTGTGGTACTAGAGTAGAAGAAGTTTGCCATTGTTTACAACACTTACAATATGGCATTTTACCGAATAGTTGCATTTCAGCAATTACCGTAGTTTTAATTTCACTCCATCGATTGCTCATAACCCGGTTGCCATGGTGATCTCTGTGTGATGAATCGTATAAATGCCCGTATTTTTAAAATTCTGTGGTCAGGAGCTCCTGTTCTTCCGCCAGCTTTCCGCGCGTCTCTACCCGCGTAGTTTGAAAGATTTGGAGGTGCACGACACGGAAATTTTCTGCTTGAGAAGAGCAGTGTGAGCAGGCATGGCTGCTAAAACGATGTAATTCGTCCACACGAAGCCACACGGACCTCGCGGATGCAGTAAGCATAAAACAAGCTTTATAACGCCGCGTGACGACGTATTCGTTCCACGTAACGAGTTCCGACATAACGACAACACGCCGTAGATTGAGGACGTCGTAAGCCGAGGACCCGCTGTATTCTCATAATTCTCACTTAAACCTCATAATTTCTCCTTCAATATCATACATCTCACCTTAAACTCAAAATTCTGACTTTCAACATATTATCCTGACTAAAAACTAATAATTCTGACTTTAAACTGATGTCTGACTATCTCATACTTCTGACCTTTTAATTAAAGTTTTCAACATATCATCCTGACTTCAAACTAATATTTCCGTCTTTAGACTCAGAATTCAGACATTTAACTCTTGTCTGGCTTTAACCTCATATGATTTGCTTCTATTAGTTCTGACTGTGTTCTCATAATTCCAACAGTTTTGCTCAAATGTGTCACAATTCTGAAACAAAATTCAAAAAGTTGTTTTTTTTACAGTGGCCCTAATCCTACTAGCCAATCATCCAATATGAGGTAAGATCTTGAGAGAATGGGACAAGTACAGGATATCAGAATTAAAACAGCACCAGATTCTATTCTAGTTTTTCCTTTCCTGTGGGATTCCAGGCCCTCAAAAGTCTCCTTTGTGCCTAACAGACTCGTCCAATTACATCCCTGAGGATCAACCATTTTATCATGGACTCACAGGGATGTTAAAGAGCAGCAAAAGGCAGAAGAGCACAATGATGGTAGTACAGAAGAAACCTTGAGAAAACCCCATGCTTTCGTTCCTATGCAAGTGGAAGGGAGTTTTAGGTTTAGGAAGGTTCAGAAAAGGGAGAGGCTGCTCATGCTGAGGGGTGTCAGCCTGCACTGGTTTGTTGCATTAACACGCTAAATCAAGGAAGTTCAGTTATCAGTCAGTGGCACAGTTCTGTTCATGTTTTTTCTTTGCCCACAGTCCACACACCAAACTGCTTTTAGTGGGTGAACCGCAAAGCTGCAAGAGCAAATAATTGGCTGCCAGCAATCAGGGACGTCCCCGACTAAGACAGGTGATGTTGATGGATCTGTATTTGCTGTATTAGCCTGATAAGTGTCTGAAAACGTTGAACCCAGTGGAGCAAAACTAGAGTACATAATGAAGAAACGTCAGGGTGCATTTTCAATTAATGAGATGACCGTGTGCATCAGGGAGTGTTTGGAGCAGATGTTCTCCTCTCCGCACTTTCAAACAAAATACGACGGGACACTACAAGAAATACAAGGAGGAGGGTAGTGAAGTCAGACATTTAACCCTCCTTTTTCTCCACCAAAAAAATGTCCAAAAATTTCCCAAAAATGCTGAAAATGTGGACATCAGAAATGTCATTGTGAAAATATATATTTTTTCCACATTTTCAAACTTTAAAAGGGGTTAATTTGACCCACAGGACGACATGAGGGTTAAACTGCTTCACTACCATGGGGACATCCCTGCTACTGTTGCTGGTAGATGACTGAACTTGAACTTCTGTATGCTGCCACATCTTCCTCATTTGTGAAATCAAACCAACCGAAGCCATCCAAACAGCCACAGTTACGGCCGCTTCCCGCCTCTCTCCACCCACCTGCAGGCATTTGATGCGGTGGGTTAGCGCGGTGGCGTTGGTGCAGCCCTTGCTGCGTGTGGCGTTGATGTAGCACTTGATGGCGTCATGCGGCTGGTTGCAGGACTCGTACAGCGTGCCCAGATCCATCCAGGCGGCGGCGTGGCTGTGGTCCAGCTGCACGGCGCAGATGTAGGCCTGCAGAGCGTCCATGGGCTGGTTCTGCTGCTGGTACAACACTCTGAAGGATGGAAGGGACACATGAGGGAAAGGCAGAGGAAAATGTCGCTTCAAAAAGCAAAAGAAAAAGCTGATAAACTGAAATGATCACTTACCCTATAGAGCACCAGGTATCTGCACTGGCCTCTGATTTGTCTATGGATTGCCGATAGGAGATGAAGGCGTCCTGGACCTTCCCAATACTTGAGTAGCACCTGGAGGAGACACATGCTGGTCAGGTTTGTGTTACAGATATGGAAAAAATTTTCAAAAAAAAAAAATAAAAAATAAAATTTTCCATGGGCTGCACAGTGGATTGGGGTTTAGCACTTTTGCCTTGCAGCTAGAAGATCCCCGGTTAGTGTCTCCACTATGGGTGGGAGTCTTTGGGCGACTCACAATTGGATAGTAAATCGATTATTGATGCATCTTTAATGTATGCATATTGTAGAGCAAGGGTGTTAAACATGCAGCCCGTGGGCCAAAATCGGCCCGCCAGGGGGTCCTATCCTGCCCGTGGGACAACATTGTAAAGCGTAAAAATTACAGAGAAGACATTAACCACAATTTTTAAATTTGTAAGACTGTAAATGACGGTCAGCCATGTTTGTTTTCCTCTTTGCCTGTCGGCGTGTCTGCTCCAGGTGCACATCCCAAAGCGTCCTGGAAATGACGCGTTATTCCGCATTATTTGGAACCTTCTGTATTACTTTAACAGATTTAAATCAGCGAAATCTGGACATTTGTGAATCGATTCAGATTCGTTCACGTCCGGATCGCGACGCATCGACGAATCAGAAATTTCCCCCACCACTAGTTTCCACCTTCCTGGGATCTTTCTGCATGGAGCTGTGCATGTATGGCCTTCCTCCCACAGTCCAAAAACATGCTCAGGATA
This sequence comes from Acanthochromis polyacanthus, assembly GCF_021347895.1. NCBI lineage: Eukaryota > Metazoa > Chordata > Actinopteri > Pomacentridae > Acanthochromis > Acanthochromis polyacanthus. The sequence continues at coordinate 24,392,488 of NC_067134.1, read as the reverse complement.
ATTGGTGATTCTAAATTGTCCATAGGTGTTAATCCGAGTGTGACTGTTTGCCCTGTGACAGACCGGTGACCTAAGTCTACTGGAATAGACTCCAGGACCTCCATGACCCTAATGAGGATTAAGCGGTGTATAGATAATAGATGCATGGATGTATAATTCATTCTAAAAATGCATCCCCAACTCTGCATTTGACCAAAACATTCATGGCTATATATTTGACTGCTTTCTTACAACGGTGCCAGAGAGGATTTTCTCAGATGACAGACCGACTCTGTATGACAGCACCTAAATCAACATCATTCAGATCATCATCTGTATGAGCAACACACCTGCCAAGGAAGTACCAGGACTGTCCAGAGTTGGGGTCAGCCTCCAGAGATTTCTGCAGACACTGGATGGCATAGCTGTCCCTGCTGGCTCTGTCCCCGAGCTGTTCCACTGTGTGATGCATCCAGCCTGGGGGAATAAAAAAAAACGTTCAACTAATCAGTCAGCATTTTGCATTAAGAACTTTCAACTCTCAGAATCAACACTTTCTCTGAGACGGACGTGAGATTTCTCAGTTTCGCAAGAAAATAAAGTTTCCGCAGAATATCAGTGTGCATGGCTTTCACTGCCTACACAAAATGATCTTACCTAGCTGCTGCAGGGTAGTGGCCTTCACCTGTGCAGGAAGATCCTCCGTCTGCAGAAGGCTCTCATAAGCCTCCTTGGAAGCCCGGTATCTCTTCTGGATATGGGAAGTAATGAGGCAGGACAAAGGATTGAACAGAGAGGGGTTGGTAGAGGGTGATAAAGGGCAAACAAAGGCAGAAGTTACAATCAATTCAAATTCAAATCACGACTTTTGCTAAATCATCTCTGTTTCCCATCTTCCCACTGTGCTGCAAGACAGGAATGCCTAAGTAATCACACTGATGGCCCTCCCCGCTCGTCTAAATTTAGTCACACTTTTGCATCTCTGCAAACATTATGAGACTTCCACTGCGGTGTTGTGTTCTGACACAGCACTAAAAATTAGTCGTGAAGCACTGCCTCTGCTGCTGCTCCCCGAGCTGGCGAGAGCTACTGTACCTCTCCACTGAAACCCACATAAAGACAGCGAGAGAGAGGGAGAGAGAGACCACCAGCATACAAAAGAGGGGGAGACAGACTTTCTTGTTTCCGTGGCAACCCCGTCGATCGGCTGAGAGTAATCTCCTATCCCCTCCCGCAAACCACCCACTCACGCACCCTGCTCCCTCCTAAATTTGTCTAGTTCAAAAAAACACACACACACAAAAAAAACAAGCAGGGCTATCCCCGGCGTTCACACACACCCCGTGATTTACACTTCTAACCGAGCTTTTTGCCTCTGTATTGCACATTCAATCAACATGCAGCACTTATTCTCCCAAAACACAGCGGGAAAACAAATCTAGCCTTGTGCCCTTGGGAGCGAGCAGAGCTGAAGCGCAGGTTGTGGAGAAGAGCGATCACTTACCTGAATCTCATATAAATGAGCAATGTGGAACTGAACTGTGGAAGGAGAGAAGAGGAAAAAAGTGTTAGAGGTTATTCAACATTTGAGAAATACAAGAGTCAGAGTCAGCCCTCCTCATTGTCTTCTCAAGTCTTTGGAAAGTAGTGCTGAGCTGAGAGTAAATAGGTGCGAGAAACCCCAAGGTTGCCCATCTACGTTAAGAGTACCAAACCTAATAGGTAGCTGTGCTCCTGGCGGCACCTTCCTTTGTCTGGAGCGCTGCAGTGTCTGATCTAAGCTGCCTGAGTGACTCTCAGCAGATGGAGGAAGAGAGAGAGAGAGAGAGAGAGAGAGAGGGAGAGGGAGAGGGAGAGAGAGAGAGGGAAGAAAGATGGGGGCTGCCCTTGCTACGTATGAGTGAGTGAGAACAGGAATGAGGGGGACACAATGAGGCAAAGGCAAACAGCGAGAGGCTGGGCGAAAAAAAAAAAAGGATATTGCTGTCGCCAAGGTAACAGGTACCGGGGCGGGAGAGATGAGATGGCAGCAGCATATCAAATAATACCAGCAAGTCTGCCTAGACGGAGCCGAAGCAGCTGACCACGATCTAATACTCTCTACGCTAGACGGCAAACACAAGGAGATGCCGAGTTTCCCTGCTTTTGTTCCCACTGCTGTACAGGCAGAGGGATTCCTCCATTTTATGAGCAATTGATATGAGTGTGCAGGCTGAGAATGACAGTATCATGGAAAATAATAAGAAAAAAAGGCTTACTTTCAGCTTTGGACAAAGTGCAGGGATTGGAGTCAATCAAAGCCAGCTGAAAATGCTGCGAAAACACGCACAAAAAGAATGTTTTTCTCATGGTTAATTGCACATTAACACACACACACACACACACACACACACACACACACACACACACACACACACACACACACACACACACACACACACACACACACACACACACACACACACACACACACACACACACACACACACACACACACACACACACACACACACACACACACACACACACACTACAGTAGAGCCACTGAATAGAATCCCTGCTGTTTCAGTGGCTGTCCATGATCATCCAACTCCTCCTTTGGTTGCTTCATAATGAGGTTGTGAATGAAGAGCTTCGGTTTTGGACATACCTTTAGGCTTGACTCGTAGTCTGTGTTGACCTTGAACATGAGGCCCAGGCGTAGGTGGATCTCCTTGGCCCGGGAGAACCCTGGGTCAATGTACAGCACCTCCTGGAATGCTTTGATCGCCCTGCGAAGGAGTTATATTTTAAGATAATTACCAAAAACAAGAAGCCAAGGAGGGGAGGAACATAAAGGTTTACATTCAAAGACAGACTTCAGGTGTGAACGCAACCTAAGCTGCAGCACATCTCGGCTGGACAGACAGTCGCTGCTCATTCCGGTCATGCTGCGTGACTGCTACCTTGAACTGAATACCAAACAGGTTCCTGCCACAGCGACTGAGACAACCAGAAGCAAAAATGCAAGCTTTGATTATCCTATCGTGGCAGTAGGAATGCTGAGGGGCGGCACTTAAGTGGGAATTTACAACAATATCTGAGTGGAATCTGCCTGCAGCTGCTGCTCAGAACAACGGCTGTATTTGCTGATCTTGCATCTCCAGTGTTTTTATGCGTGCAGAGGTTTATAGCGGCCTGATTCTTATTGGTAATTCACCCACAACTGACTGGTTGTGGCGTAACTATGGAAACGACATCAGTCAGCTTCTCTTCAAAGGCGTTTTTCCCCAGCTGATAATAACACACACACAGATAAACACACACTACAACGGAGCCGTGCGATCCTGATCTTGCATTCACAGCTTCTCTTTGATAAGCGATCTCCCTTGAATGGACCTGTCATTCTATAGTGACTGTTTACTCTGTGTACAGTACAAATGGGAGTGATTTATTCAAGGAATAAAAAGCACAAGTCATTTGTTTTGACATTTATGAAGTATTTCTGTGTGTCACCAACAACAGGCTGATCTGAATCCAGGTAGAAAAACGGGATTTTGCTTTATTTTTTAACATATTTTATCTTCGTATGATTCTTATGAAGCCACTTTTTCTTCTCTATTTTTTTTTTAAAAAGATAAATTTGCCTTTTAATCAACCAAAACACACACAATTCTACATCTGAAATTCCATACAGACTACTAACTAAAATAGAATGTGAGTTTATTTAGCATGCCAAGTGCACTTATGCCAGCTAAAATATCCCATAATGCCATTCAGGAGTAAAGTAAAATAAGGGGGTCATCAAACACGCCAGCTCGGCTTTAATGTCTGCTACTCTCCAATTTACGTCTCAGATTTCGGTGTGTAATGAGTTGACAGTTCTGTCTCATATGAGGCAAGCAGATGCCGGCACAGGAACAGGGAATGAGGTTGGTGGGTTACCACGGCAACGAGGGTTTCAGGAAATGATGTGTGATTAAGCCCAGCAGTGTGTCTGAACAGACACTGAAGCGTGTGTAGCAACAGTACATGTATTGAATATGTAGGACATAGTATTGAATTTTGGACGCGGCTCGTGTTTTGGTGATTTTCCCAGAGTAATTTGTCGCTGGTTGCCTGGCAACTGCTCCTAGCCGTGGAGTAATGATAAATGGGATGGATAAACAAATGAGATATAAGGTGTCAATTAGAGAGCTTTGGAGGTGGATTTTTTTTGATGTTGTTGTTCAGACCTTATGCTAAGCTGTGCTAAAGCCCTTTCCGGACACGGAATATGGAATATTATTGGTTTCACCGACTTCCCTCACACATTCATCCAGACATCCCCACATCAGCGACGGAGAGAGACACAGTACGTGGCATCACTGGTCGGTTGATCATCCAACACCAGCGTTTTCTGCTGGGATTACAGCACCATTTTCACAGCATCACTTCCTAGACTGTTGCGTTGCCCTCTGGGTCGCAGTGTTGTAATCCTGTGTGTGTCTAGCTGTTAAATTGAACTGTGTGTACTTCAAAACTTGCGCTGTGTTGACACTGAAATGACTGAAAAGCCTACGTTTCAGAGAAAAGTGATCAAAGCGCTCATTCAGACAAGAAGCACACAGATTAATGGAAGTAAGTGTATGTCTAGCAGACCATACTGATATGAGAATAGTATTAAATGCCTCATGTAACTCGATTAGTTCAAATAAAACTAAAGGCTTCTGTGTCTTCATATGGATTTCCCCAAGAATTACACACAATGCATCAATAAATAATTGCCCACAACTGATTTAAACTCACTAGGCTGCTCCGTTGTTATGCAAATGGACATAAAGAATGTTGATACTCACCACTGAAAGGCATTATAGTGGAAGTAGACCATCCCGAGGCCATACAGAAAGGCAGCATTCTGAGAGGGATGGAGAATTTTAAGAAGACATATTCAAAAAGATCAGACAAAATTCTCAAAACTTCTCCAAAAAGGTCATCAAAATTGTGCTTGGAGGTGTCATTTCCTGATGTGCAATGAAAACGTACAACTTTGTCACTCAACTAAACGAAAAGAAAATCAAGGTGGCAGAAAAGTCCCAGCGGTTAACACCTAGACGGCTCATCGCATGACCTTGCGGTCACCTGATTCAGTTGAATAATTAGGGAAACCAATAACTAGCATTCGGTCTGACCGCAAAGAGTCACTTTAACAAGGAAAAAACTCAAAATGACTCTGACATGAAACCTGAAACCACAGCTTCTAACCCAGCTGAGACCATACAAGCTTCCTGTGTATGTGTCGGGGGAGAAAACAAGGTGATGTGTGTGTGTGGGTGACAAGAGGTGAGAGAATCAATGTGAGCATGCCAACACGTGTGTCTTACCTTCCAGTAGTCTGACTGTAAACTGTAGTACCTCTGGTATGCTGATAATGCTGCAATTAGAAGGTGAGACAAGCAGAGAATTAACCCACTGATCATGAGCAGTTTACAGTCTACGGAAGCCACTCAATGGGATGATTGATCAAGCTAAAGATGGAGATCAGAGCAAATCATTTTCCAAGCATCTCTGAAGAAACTGTACGAGTCACTTGCAGGTGAACAGAAGTGATGACTCACCTTTCGGATAATCCTCCAGGAGGAGGTTGAAGTGGCCTAGCTGGCAGAATAACTCAGGCTCCACTTTGCCCTCGGCCTTGAGGATGAGCGAATCGTAGCAGCGGACAGCCTGGGGAGAACACAAAAATAACAACTTAGTGTGTGTGTGTCACAGACGCATTTGGACACAGCACTTGAGAGAGGCTGGGGTGGGGTTGGATGGGAGAGAAAAAGAACTGAAAAAAAGGACGCAGCCATCCATGTCTGTGTTCTGCAAAGAGTGGAAATCAGAGCGCAATGTCACACAGAACTTCTGAAAGTCACAGCACGGCTGACGTCAGCCTCCAGATTCTGACCAAGTGGGCTCAAATCCTTTTCAGCAGATAAAAATCACGGCAGGAAGTAGGTTTGTAGGAGATAAGGAATTTTACTTTTATGATGTTTCAGGAACAAAAAAAATCTATTACAGATCGTTTAGTTCAGATAAACAGTGGATACAAAAGCAGCCGATTCCTCTGAGGGGGGAGAGATATGAAGTCAGGAGCTATACTGGTGATTATTTTAACCCTGTAAGACCCACTGCTGCAGAAATACAGTTTTTTTGCTCATTTTCTTTTTTGCTCATTTTCTTCTATATTTATGTTTACATATTATTATATTTTTTGTATTTTGTTGCTAATTTTCTTCAATATTTGAGTTTACATATATATATATATATATATATATATATATATATATATATTTTTTTTTTTTTTTAGTTTATTTTATTAATTTTCTTTGCTAATTTTTCTATACATCTTCTCTCTCTCTATATACCGGTATATATTTTTTTGTTTTGTTTTTTCCCCCTCTCTTAAATATTTGGGTATACACATTGTCATTATTAGTATTTATATTTTTAGTTTTACTTTATTATTTTCCTATTGTTTTTCTATAGTTGCGTTTATATATTTTTTGTACATTTTTTTTTTTGTTGCTCATTTTCTATTTTAGGTCTTACGGGGTTAAACACACTTCTGAACATCCCTGGTGCTTTTATTGACATTCACAGACGTGTAATACCAGTCATCAGGACAGTACAAAAGAGCTACTTCATTAATCCTGTTGAGGGATTTGTCGTGTGCATTTCATCAATCTCAAATTCTATTTCTTTTAAAAACACAACATAGCTTAATGTCCACCTTGTGCACACTCACAAAGCAACATTAAGTGATTTTTTTTTGCATTGTGGCTCCTGGTATGCTAAGTTTTATGGAGAATTCTAGGGTTAAATGAGATGCAACTGTTCATTTTCCTGTTCTCCCCTTTATAATTAGCACAATTTCTGTCTCAGATTAAAGCAGCATTTAACCGTGCACTGATGTAGGTCCAGAAACGGGCTGTTTGGAGTCGTTAAATCTCCAGTTATCCTGCAAAAATGTGACTGAGCCCACCAACATCAAGCATATACTGTCCCTTCTATCAGGCTCATCAAAGACGGCACAGCTGGTCCTTATGTCGGCCGCCATTCTGCCAAAAAACTGAGGACAGGCAGCCACAGAAGCAAGTGAAACTGAGAAATGACTTGCAAGTTTATACAGAGCTGGATATTATTTCAAATCAGCCTCGACCACGACTTTTAAAACAGAGGACTAACCTTCAAACAGACGAGGTTTGCTGTTTGCCTTTGGTGGGTTGTGTTGCCGTTTCCACAAAGCAGTTATGTAATCAAATACATTTATTTTACACGGTTATCAGCATCGTGAAAAGACCAAAGCGGCGGATGTAGCAGCAAACATCACCAGGGGAAGGGAAACGGAGCAAATCCTAGCGAGTGATGGAACGGCCGAGGACAGATGTGCGGCAATAATGCTAAAGCATGTTTACACTGTGGAACTGTGGCTTTGTCAGAGCGATTCTACAGCCAAAAAGTGAATTAGAAAAACTATTCTTCACAAGTTCAATGCAAGGTCTTTCCTTTTAAAGATGACGTTTAATATTTCAAAGGCAGAGCGGTGTTTGGAGCGTGACAATTCACTGTTGGACACGAATTCGAGGATTATGGGATATCGTTTTAAACTAAAAGCATGTCGTGTTTAAAATAAGTAAAAATGAATTCAACTTGTATTTAGCGCTCACAAAATGTACATATAGCCGTCTTATCTAGACAGAGCAGCGATGGAGCAGAGTAAAAACTAAACGGAACAGTGAGGCCTACTTCACCTTCCTCAACGCCTACTGATCTAATGATGGCTTTTCACCAAATCATTCCTGGCAGGGTTAGCAGCCCAAGCTGACTAATTACAGTACTTTCATTAACCACATGTTCTCATCACAACAACCGTAGCCCAGAATCGTAGCTTTATGTTTGAGGACATAAATGCCGGCTGTTGTGGATGTCTTATAATATCACATTTCTATAGATTTCAAAGCCTGGCCTGAAACATTTCAACATTTCTATTTGTTTAACGTAAAGTCACAAGTTGAAACTGAGCTCTATTTAGCCAATTATCGCATTAGACCTGCAGTGCTTCGCTGATTAATCAATTAGTTGGCATTTATTCAAAAATAATCAGCAGCTATTTTGATAATTAATCAGCTCAGGCAATATTTTCTAGAAAAAGGCTGATTTCAGCTTCTTAAAAAAACAATGTACTGGTTTCTTTTAACACTCATCGATGATACGACACATTTTAGGATGTCGTGCTTGGAGAACACTGACTAACATTTTTAAGGTCAAACAACTAATTGACTCATCTACAATTAAATTAATTGCTAGTTTTGGCCTTAAATACCATTTATTTACCAATTACAAATTTAATCTGACCTATATTCCATAGCAACACATTTAAAGAGGTACTGCACCATCATTTAACACAACATTATCATGACCTCTAAAACTCACAGGTCAAGATGCAGCCTACATGTTAATGCATCCACAAAATATGGAAATACATGCATATTTATGTGTGCATTCATCTGACAGCACTGTAACATTATTTAACCTTGGTAATGACACAGTTTGCTCAGACTTATTTAAATGCAGAAACTGTGTGCACCGTAACATTTGGGCAAAGACTTGCTTGGTAACATTGAAACTTGGATTTTTTTAAAGACTTTATTCATGCATCAACCAATACAAACTGCACAAATCTAACCATAGCTTTATGAAGTAATAAATGAATCTCAAATAAATGAGCGACATTCATTTAATCCTACAGTCATTAAGGCTTAGTGATACTGGAGATGACTAGAAGATCACATGTGATTTTGCCATCATGTAAACCATCTTAAAGGCCGTCCAAAACCGAGTTAAAATTCATGTTTACTGCGACAATATCTGCATTATTAATCTGTCTGTGTGACCTCATTTGACAGAAATCTGAGCCTTTTCTTTTTTTCTCATAATTTGTAAAACAAAATTGTCCATTATGGCTGAGTAAAACCCCATTTAACAAACTAATTCTCTCTCTTGTCAGTGTGGTGCTGATGATTTTCCTTTGGCACTGGAAAAAGCTCTTAAGCGGACGCCAAAAACTTCTCTACGCAGGAAAAACTGCATTTTCATTCTGTCAGAAAGCTCTGAATACTGCATCCAGTATTCCATTTTCTTCCCCTTAACTACACCAATAAGGTCAAAAGAAATGCTGAGCAATCACTGTGTCACAGAAGTAAGATGGAAATATACACAGACTGAAACCAGTGATGTAAACATTGACAGCGACTCATTATCAGCAATTCCACTTTCTAATATGAGCTGAGAACTAGGTCAAACGCCCAGTAATAGGACAGTTAGACAGTGTTATGTAAGAATTTGATAATGTTACTAATTACCATCAGTGCACATGAAGCTACAGGTAGGTCGCTTCACTGTCAGATGTCACCATGTTGTTTACATTAAGCTGTCCTCAGTATCCTTTAATATGAATGGAGTGTACTTGTGAAGATGCATCTTTACTTTTCACATTTTTAATTCAATCCTTTCACGGTAATACACCTTCGGCTGTTGATCTACAGACAGCAAGCAGACAATCTGAACATGTAAACATAACAAGTCAGTGAGTCACGTTCAAAAGTAGGAGTTCTGCTCGAGTGTGTAGACATACTCTTCACCATCAGATCAACTAGTCTGTAGCCGCTATTTGGAAGACTTTCACTCACTCAGAAGAAATACAACCAAACACATCGTCACTCATCACTTTACTGCCATGATATCGGTCATGGACAGTGAGCTTCCACAGGTAAACAGAAGTGAAACACGCTATTTTCAGTTCCATTTCACTGATTCAAATGAATGGAAGACACAGACTTTTGAAGAACAGTCTGGATCACCACACTTGTGTACATGCAATTAAGTGAAACAGTTTGTCAAGTGTCTGTAAGCAGCGAATATTATTTAACTTAATCCCCGTGGGGAAAGCTGTCCTCTGCAAATGACCTAACTATTTTGGAGAAGAGGTCAGCCATGGTGCCCAGCCGCTGCCTCAGTCAAGGGCAATGCAAGAGCACTCCTAAAGCCTGGCAGGAATGTCTTTCAGCGTGGTAGGCCTGATCTGGAGGAAACCCTTTGCAAACATGGGAAGAACAGGCAAACTCCACCCAAAACTGCTAAATTGTCAAAGACCCTAATTGCCTACAGCGTCATACTAACAATGTCGACACACGAAGGAAGTAAAAATGAGTCGAACAGCTCTTCCGTTTAGCTATTTTACATCATTACCACCTAGTAACTGCTGGTGATACAGTGACCCAGTTCTGTCAGCAATGGTGAACCAGCTCTCATCTGCAAGTAGACAGAGCAACAGAGCAGCGACATGACTATTACAAAGTGCCAAACGGGGTTATCACTCAAAACTATTAAGTTACGAGCGGAAATGGAGTCATAAACACAGTTTCTACGTGGAAAAAAAGATGTGACCAAATGAGCTTGAGCAAACTGAGTGCTTTACATAATTCTCAGCAGGCTCAAACAAGAGCATCTCGCTGCAAGTTAATGGCTTGTGAGGTCACGTTGTGGTTCATTTTCCATTTTGTTTTCATCAGCCATGCACAGGTGAGTGTACAAGAGCGCTATTAAGAGTCGATGTGCGACAAAGCTTTAATGCTTTTCCTCTGGGGAGAGCAAAAGCCACATGGTATTAAAATTTCCATGTACAATACTGTGCTCTGTATAACTTAATGGTCGACAATACAGATATATATTCAAACTCTAGGTATTTGCATGTACTTTTTGTCTTTATCAATATCTTGTCTTTATCAACAACAGAAGAACACAAAATTGCACTTCTGTAATGTCACAGAAACACTGACAAAAAGATAACTGCACCAAATTTCTCAACTATCTTCTATGTTGAGTTAGATCAGTATCAGCTCTGTTTATATCTGATCTGTGCATCACTGCAAAATTTCGCTCGTAAGACCTGGTTAATAAATACAACACCTGTGAGGGTGGAGAGATTGTTGATTGATATAAATGTGTAATATTAAGTCCAGTACTTTCAAATCTTACATCTACACGGTGAGCAGATATAAGTGCACTGGTTGCTAACACCCAGGTAGCCACATGCTACTCTCCAGTATCCCATACAGCTTATATTAAGTGTTATTTAATCGGATCTCCCGTGTTCAGACAGCAACACAATTCACAGGCTGTGAGTTAGCCAGAGTGGCAGCAAGTGCCTGCAGAAGCTGTGTGCATGTATTGTATAAAAAAGAGCAGGGTTGTAACAGGAAAGTCTGGCGACAGATGCTGCGTATGGAGCAAGACCAGGCTTATGACACTATCAAACGGCATCGGCAGCACAATCACAGCACATGAGGCACAAAATAACCGGTTTGTACCCACTTATACCAAAGCAGTTGCACAGGATGTGTGAGAAAACATCCCCAAAGCAGGCAAGACGGGCTGTTTCAAGATGGCAGGTTTACTAGAAAACAAGGCATGCAAAACACATCAACGCCAATGCATCTGTTCCCTGATTAAAATCCAAAAGGGAGACAATTAACATACACTGGGCAATGCATTTTTATCCAAGCCAAATGCATTAATTGCCCACATTTTCTTGCTAGTATGTGGCTCTCTGCTTGTGTGCAGTTAATGCAAGAGGAGTAGTTACACTTCCTAGGTATCCCACACCACCTAGCGAGGGGATTCATGGATGGGCCCTCAAACCATGAGCTGTCAGTAGCACCATCTTCCACACATCATTCACAAGAGAAGGGGCTTTGCTCTTTGTTAGCTCGGCCATGTGTAACGCACAGGTAGGCAGTGGCTGTTTAACACGCAGCTTTCTGGTCCGAGGGCACATGCAGAGCTAAACACAGCCAATGAAACTGTAAACAAAGGACCCTGACACCACCATGGTCAGCAGCAGAGACGCATTTTTACAATGAGCCAAGACCCGAGAGGAAACCTGGGACACACTTTAGCCAAACACGGACGATTCTGGGAAATATATCCACATCAAATTGGTTATATAGCTATCGGTGTCACTCCGCCATGTCCCGCCATCTTGGACAGGCAGCCAGCCATTAACGTTACTTGTAACGTTTGTCAACTCGTTCACACGCACTCCCACAAAACAAAACGAGCAAAACACGTCCAGAAGTGCTTTAAATGAGGCGACGCAGTGCTAAGAAACAACGCAAGAAAGCGTGTTAATGAAAAAAATCAATGCAAACGCGCACGGGCTCTAGCTAACCTCGCCAAATAACGTCAATGTGTGAAGCTTGTGCACCTTGAAGAAAGCTACGTTACTCCCACCAACGTTGTATCGGTCACATAGGGATATAGACGAGGTTAGATGGGACAGGCTAATTCTTGCATTTCCACAATCACACGTGAAACTTTGCTCGTTAAAGTGCAACGTTTCTAGCTACACAAAAAACCGTGACGACGTTGTGTTGTTGGTGGTACAATTGCAACTACACAAGGATACGCTGCATGGAATAGCTATCCGGCTAACAGGGAAGGGCGGTTGCCTGACAAACATTAACATATGATAAGGTTAAAGACTAATAAAATCATGAGACACAGCGAGGTGGCTACACGGGCCACCGACACAACATAAGAGTTAGCCGCAGGTGCAGGGTCGCCGATCATCGGATGAGAGGAGCTAACTAGCGAGCTAGCCGAGTGGCTAAAAGAGGGGCTGCGGCTAGCTGGCCTTGGTCTCAGTAGCGAGTGGGCCACTTGCATTCAGTGCTGGCTTGCTATTCGGGGAGCAAATTCACAGTCGTGCACGATAGTTGATGGTACGAGTGGGTCCCGTAGAGCAGGGCGCTGCTTGATTGTGAAATACATCCAGTTATATTAGGTACCTTCATCAACAGGGCCTTCGTTCTGGCGCCATCTTCATGAAGCTTCTGAAATCCAAACAGTGAGCTGCAAGCAAGAAGACAACATAGACGGCTCAGTATCACTTGCAGAGAGGCTCGGGGACATATACGACACGGAAGGAGAGAAAACAATTAATTTTCAAACTGTGCGTGTATGTGAGTGCATGGGGTTGCTATTCCGACCTGTCGATCCCGACCAAACTGTCCCTCTCCGGGGCTGTCAGTGTCGGAAAGTCCTCCTCTGTTTCACTCGCTTTTCCCGCCGCCATTTTCTTTCCCTCATCACCACTAGAAGAAGCCGAGCCGAGACTCCGAGCAGCAGCGCAGGCAGCAACGGCGAGCGACACACCGCACGATTGCATGGAAAATCGCGACGCGGGGACGAACGGTTTGCTCCGCTGAATCAAAGAAGGAAAACTGAAGGAAACAAAATGATCAAAAACTTTTTCCCAGGATGAAAAGATGCGATTCGATGTAGTAAATCCGTTCGGGGGGACAGAAGCGCTCTCCGGGTAGCTCCTCAAACGTCACATTTTTCATCACAAAGTGATATTGTGCCGCTGTTTGAATGCGAATAACTGAGTACAATATCCAAGATGTGAGTATTTGACAATAAAATGCGTTTCGGCCGCGAAGATAAAGTTGTTATAATTGTGTCACCCAAGCGAACCCACGCGCCGCTCTGGCCACGCCCTCTCTCCCCGCTTCAGCCAATAGGAGCGTCCGCATCCCCCCATATGACCTCCCTGCTATATCATTCTTTTATCTTATATATTCATTTTCTCCCCGCAAACCACTCATCTTTTAAACCACGACTACTTTGAAAGCATTAAAAACACATTTATCCTCTTATTACGTCTCTCATGTGAATTTAAAACTCCGTATTTAACTCATGAATGCAATAAATCCAATTTTCCACATCAACTTGTGTGCAGCAATATACATATTGACACTTGCATGTCAGTTCTCGTTTTCTCCCAGTGCTGGTTTAAACGGGAACTGCAATGCATCATTCCTTCCGCCCCTTTCCCGCTATCCAACCGCTCTTCTCAAGTCCCATCCTAATTCTACAATATCTTCCCCACACGAGGTTGGAAGGTTGCATAATTTTGGTGATAAAGTTGCTAAATTGCTGAGTCCAATCAAGTGAAATGAAAGCAGCTGAACTGACGTGGCAGAGCGTCATCATGATGGGGGCGGGGCTTAGCATTGTCAACATCCTGGTGACATAACTGCTCTCTCCAAAATGGCGACGGCTGAACAGAGGGAAGGTTAGTGGGTTTGTTTGTTAGAAATACCGGTGTTATTACCCTAATTAAGATTTTAGTTTACACATTTTCCACCAGCGACAACGCAATTAGGTTATGGTCTGTATATGTGTGCATATATGGCTCTGAAAATGTTTATCTCGTGCGCACGACATGCAATTGGGAGCCATTTGACGCTAGCCAGCTAATATTAGCTTCCGAACTCATTTACATAGAACAGACAGCCCCCAAGGACTGTGATAGCTAATTAATGTGTTATTCTTGTCTCATAGCTGGTCAGGACGACCCAGAGAGCGAAGATGAGGTTTACGAGGTTGTGGACCTGACAGAATATGCTCGGAGGCACCAGTGGTGGAGTAGGGTGTTTGGGAACAACTCCGGCCCCATTGCTGAGAAGTATTCTGTGGCCACTCAGCTCATGATGGGAGGAGTGACTGGATGGTAAGGACTAGACTGACAGCTGTCATACATGTGGATCCAGTATAACATGTTCTGCTCTGTTGACAAGAGTACAGAAACTCATAAACAACTTTTAACAACAGAACAAAATGCTCCAAGCACTGATAATGCCACAGCAAATAGAGACTCAGTGGATGTGATTTAAGTCAGCACCAGTATTTGAAAAATTGACATTGCAATATGTAGTTTTTCTGCAAGATGACTTCAATAATGCCATTGGGAAATAATTCATTATTCTAGTGTGACTGCAGTGATTGTTTATTCAAGTGTATCTGCACAGAAAGTTAAAATAACCTTTCCCATATGGTGTTACACTGGCAAAAACACTAGATTTTCTTTGCATGGCTTTCAGATCTGCCTTCGCACTCATCATACAAAGCTTTATACAGCTGAATTGAATAGTTGGAAAAAGTTGTATTGCCTCATACGGGGGCATCAATCGGAAGACACTGCCGACAGAGGGCCAGTTTTTAGTGAACATCGCCCCTTTTTTAGCCAGAATATTTTCATAAAGCAGATGTTGTGTTCATTTTTGCAATCAGATCTTCCCTGTTGGTGCTTCTCTCCTGTTTCTCATTTAGTTTGTTGTCCAGATGTCACACCAGCATGTCAACAAACTCTGTGTCTTTTGTTCAAGAGTCCTTGAATCGGAGTAAATTATGTTCTCATACAGACTTTTATAGTAGATTACTTTTAGCAGATGAGAACCACACGAGATTCCTTTTCATGTAAGGAGCGAGTAAAGTTACAACATAATATTTTTGAGTTAAGCCCAAATATGAAGTGGAATTAAACGGTTCTAATTGGGTTTTTACTTTGATCATTTAAGGAAACATTCACCCTTTTTCTCAAAACTTCCAGGTGTGCTGGTTATGTCTTCCAGCGAGTTGGGAAGATAGCAGCTACTGCTATTGGCGGAGGTTTCCTTCTTTTACAGGTAACAACTTCGTAACGCTGTGGCCTCGTTAACTATATATTTACTATGTCTATGTTGTCTCAAAGTGCATCCGTTGTAAGAGTCACACTTTGCCAACTTCATTGACAACTGAAGATGCCAGCTGCACAGCATGCTGCTCAGCTGGTCGCCTCTCTGCAGCAGAAAGACCAGCATTGTGTGTCAGCTGGCGCTACATGGACACAGGCCATCTGGATGCTCATGGGGCATCGCAGTGTCTTATTTTGTCACTTAAAAGCAATCGTCATTTAATTTGACTAGCAGATTGAGTCAAAGACAGCCAGAAGATCTGAATGTAAAAAGTAGCTTGACAGCTGGTTTGTAAGAAATTTTAAAAATATTAAAAGTGAATTCACATTGAACAATATTTAGTTTTACAGCGTTGCATCTCTGAGTTTTTATTTAGGTCGACAGTCTTTCATGTTACGAAGAAACACTGAATTTTGCACCCACAGAGAAAAAAGACAAACAAGTATTTGATTGTTTAAATTGTTCATTAAACTGTTGATTATTTTCTTGATTAATCCATTGTTAAGTCAATTTAAAATCAGAAAATACGGACAAATGTCGATCAGTGTTTCCTGAACACAAACATATTTAGTAAACTGTCATAGAGGAGTAAAGAAACCAGAAACTATTCAATTTTAAGAATCTGGGATCAAAGATTTTTTACTTTGTTTCTGATAAAAATCCCCAAAGCGATTAATTGATTATCAGAATAGTTGGCAGTCCATTTACTAGTTGACCACTAAATGATTAATTGATGCAGCCCTGACAGTCAGGGTCTCAGGAAGCAATTACAGTCATTCTGATATGAAGTTTTGTGTTGGTGTTTTCTAATCAAGGTCAGAAAAAAACACCTCCTTGGCTGGATGCCTTCTAAAATCATTATTTCTACCATTTTAAAGATGACTGCTGCTTCATGTCGCCTCTTTAAATTGAATAAAAGATGACCTGCAGAGTTAGACACCAGTGATTATTCACAGAAGACAGTAGCTTTTAAGAATTGCCCGCAACTTTTAATGAATTTGAATGTTTTGTTTTAAATCGATGAAGGAAATTTGGTTTGCTGTCTGGCTTGCAGGGTGTCCATAAATCTTCATAATATTTCATACCAAAAACATTTATTGAACTTCAAAGTTGAGAGCTGAGACAAGAACAGAGGAGTGCGAATGATCTATGACTGCTTCTTACAGATCGCCAATCACAGCGGCTACGTTCAGGTGGACTGGAAGAAGGTGGAGAAGGATGTGAACAAAGCAAAGAAGCACCTAAAGAAGAAAGCAAACAAAGCAGCCCCTGAAATAAACACATTCATTGAGGAGGTAAAGGTACCTGTAACAACTCTTGCTTTCCTTCTTTCTTGCTTGCTTTTTGCTCGTGATTTAATAGAATTTTGCTGAATCTTTATAATCTTTAAATGAGGACAAATTCTCCACGCCCAGCATACTTCCTGATTTGTAATGAATAAAAACTAATGCATGTATTTTAACCCTCGTGTCGTCCTGTGGGTCAAATCGACCCGTTTTGAAGTTTGAAAATGTGGGAAAAAAAATATTTCCACAGTAAAGTTTCTGATGTCCACATTTTCAACATTTTTGGGAAATGTTTGAACATTGTTTGGTGGAAAAAAAAAAGTTTAAAAAAACGTTTCTTCAGAACATCCACAAAAAAATCAACCAAAATCCAGTGAAATTCACTGGATTTAGGTTGATTTTTTTTGGGGATGTTCTTAAAAGAAAATATTAGAAGTTTTACAAATATATATGTAATCACTTTAGATATTTTTAAGATTTTTTCTGAAAGATTTTTACTCATTTCTTGAAAATATTTACGAGAATTTTCTTGCCAAATTTTTGGGGATTTTTTTCAAATTAAACTTTTCAGGAAAACTTTTGAGAAATTATTGGAATTTTCTTCCTGAATTTTGGGGATTTTTTTTCAGTCAAACAATAATTTTTGTGGCCCATAAATGAAGACAACAGGAGGGTTAATGTGTTCTGAGTTTTTTCCCTTCTCTTCTACAAACCAGCAGTGCACTCTAGTGTTCCGTTTGCGTTACTACACCCAGTAGCTGTGACACAGCAGGCTCAAAAGAGAGAGATTTGAAACCAGTGCGGATGTTTTGCACTTTTTCTAATCCTGAATAACCTCATTCGATTCAGAATGTTGGTTTTGACGAATTTTCCATCCTTTTCCCTCCCCAAAGGCCACAGATTTTATAAAGAGGAACATCGTCTTGTCCAGCGGGTTTGTCGGTGGCTTCTTCCTGGGATTGGCCTCCTAAAGCTGCTGCACACGCTGGAGTCTCCACTTACTGTAAATCACACTATGACATAGGTCACTTTCCTCTCTGTTGTTTACCTCTCGGCCCCATCCGTTCAAAGGTTCATCTGTTTAATGACGTGAACAGGGGGGTTACGTTGAACATCATAGCATGATCTGTTGTGACAGTGGTATTAACTCGTTGTTCTTCTCCCCCCCTGTTTTGAATCATCCTAGCTAGCTATTTCCTTTTTCTGTTTGAGTGAACATTTTGAAGAGTGTGTGCCAGAGCCCTCTTGGCATATCTGGATTGTACTGTGAAGAACTCTTCTGTGGGACCCTCTGTGGATCTTTTTTGCTGAATATGTCAAGCGGCCACAAATTTCGCAGATTCATTTGTTTGCTTTTTGCAAAAGTTTAGATTGTCCTGAGTGTTTGCCTGGAGGATTCTGGTCTCAGAGGCAAGTTGGCAATGTGTGGGCGCCGTTGTAAATATATAGCCAACCCTCCTTTTCAGAGCTGTAAATACACACACAAGAGTAAATATTATATAATGGAACGCGGCAGAGTGGGAAGTTAACGCCAGCCCCCAGTCTAGTGCCTGGAGGCATTTTTTATGTAGCTGTGAAGTCTGTTGGGTTTTTAAGATTTGCCACGCTGGCTGGGGGATTGGAAAAGTTTCCACTCTGAACTCCTAACTGATGCACAACACATGTCACGAGCCAGTTAACGTTGCTTCTGTGAATATCCTCTGCTTTACAGACAACAATGACTCTTAAAGATCCTGTACTTTACACAACTCCCAGCTCCACAATGCCCTTTAATGACAGGCCGAGCATCTGCTGCACCCTAATTACCACCATCACAAGCTAAACACCAAAAGAGCCGCCAGTCGGGTCATTAAAGAGCATAACTGGGGAGCAGTTGCGACTCCTCACGCCCTCACTGTTGTCGTTGTGTGTTTAATAGTGTCAGTGTAGCAATAACAAAACAGCAATGCTGCCGAGTTGTGCTTCATCACTTCAGTTATCTAGATTGGACATCCACTCACAGGAGTCCGGTTCAGTTGATCACGAGTTGCTTACTTTATATATATATTTTTTGCCTTTTTTTCTACCAGTGCAATATACAGTATTTCAGATATGAGTTGTTTTTGCTTTGCAAGAGCTTGTTATGTCTCCATCTGGTGTTTTGTATGATCACGTTCCCTCATTTTTTCTGTTTAACGTTTTTTTGATAACTCCTATTTGAGTTTTGGTGAATTTGGTTTGTGTCTCTTTTGAAATGAAGTTGCCTCATTTTGTTTTAAGTAACAGTAAAATGTTTTAAAAAAACCTCAAACGTTTTCTGTGTGAAGTTTCAGGGATTGGTGGGGACAAAAATGTAAATGCTTAACTCTCGTGTTGTCCTGCAGGGCAAAATTGACCAAGTTTAAAGTTTAAAAATGTGGAAATATATATATATATTCAGTGAAAACGTCTGATGTTCACATTTTCGGGAAATTTTTGAAAATTTTTTGGTGGAAAAAAATGTTTCTTGAGAACATTCACAAAAAAATCTACCAAAATCCAACAAATTTTGCTTGATTTTTTTTTTGAGAATGTTCTTAGTTTTACTGATATGTGTGTAATCAGTTTAGATGTTTTTAGGATTTTTTGGAAGACTTTTACTCATTTTTTGAAAATATTTACAAGACATTTCTGCCAAATTTGGGGGATTTTTTAAAATAAAACTTGTAAGGAATTACTGAAATTTTCTTCCTGAATGTTTTACAAATTTTCAGAAATGTGTTTTTTTTTTTGCTGAATTTTTGGATTTTTTTCAGACAAGGAAACGATATTTTTTTGGTGCCCTTAAATGAAGACAACAGGAGGGTTAAACAATTTTATCGTGTAAAGAAGCAGAAATGAAGGAATTAAATACTCCATAGTAAGTTGACTGACAGAAAATGGATCAAACCATGAAGTGATCAATCTTTTAGGACACAGTAAAGCAGATATTCAGATTTGAGAGTGACGATTTGGTAATTTTTATCTGTTTCATGCCACTGTTTGACATACTGAACATTTGAAATCAGTAGAACTAAAATAAATCAACAATAAAAACACTCAAACATTAGTTGCAGCCAAAGCATTTGTCAGTCAGACTACATATTTTTTTGCTTTTATTTACAAGTTTAAAGGACAAAAATATACATGCAGGTCGACATGGATTTATGTATAACATATTTACAAAAGGCAGTGGACAACATGGTGAACTTGGAATGCACAGATTTTCTCCTCATATACTCACAATTATGGGCTTCCGAGGTTGATTCATGTTCAAGGCCTTGGTCTGGACATGAAACAGAAAAATAACCAGAATGCAACTGTGGAGTTTTTATGAAAGCAGGTTTAAAAAAGCTTTATACAAAAAAAAGAAAAAAAGAATCTGCAATAAAAGGCCACAATTCTGGTTCCTCCTGGTGGTAAGTGTTTTGAAAAAATGAAGCTGTGATTGCAATGTTTCATTGGCTGTTGCTGGAACGTCTCAGATGGGCATTTTGAGGAGGGCACATTCTGTTAGTAGTGTCAGTGTGGTGATCATGTATCTGCTGTTGGAGATCTGAAACGGAAGGAGACAAATATTTAGAGCACAAACGTCGAACTCAAAAGGTCCAAATTATGAGAAAAGCTGCAGTACCTTAATCTTGCCGCTGGACTTGGCTGATCCCAGCGTTGTGGAGACCTGGTTTAGGTTTCCTGCTGACAAGTCCAGCCTGAAGTGTCTGTAAAAGTGGCTCTTCAGCCCCTGCACGAACCTCACCACCTCCTCAATATCAATGCTCCCCGCCTCCGCCTCCTCCTCAGTCCTCTCTAGTCGATCCTTCCTCACGCTCATCCACAACTCCCACGCGTCCTGGGGGTTCACGGTGTAGGTGACCTGCAGCGGTGGCACAACTGGAAGAGTCCAGATCATTTTGAGGTGCTGGAGGTTGGACTCCGTGTGGCAGTTAGTCCATAACGCCGCCAGCCACTGCAGGCTGGTGTGGTTGATTTCCAGAGGTCCGAAGCAGCAGTCGAAGGTCCGCTGGAACCAGGATTTGACCAAAGAGGTGAGAACTTCTGCTCCGCTGCCGCCAAAGAGTGGCAGACAGGTGAAGCCTTTGGGAAGAGACTGCAGGTATTCTGGGTTGCCGTTGATGCAGGTCAACCAGCCGCTCCACACCGACTTCTGTGGTTCATCCTGCCTTGCAAACACTGGTGTTGAATAGATCTGTGGACCATTAAAGACAGTGATATGCGGTTCAGTTTCATATATGGAAATGAATTGATAATTCAGTGTTAAATATCTTAACATTTAGCTTGAGTCATGTGTCAAACCAGAACCAAGCATTGGGGCCGTGGATGTGTGATCTGTTTTATGACAATTCACTGAAGAAAACAGCGAAAAGGACATTTTGAGAAAACTTTCGGGGGTCATATCACCATGTGGTTGGTAAAAAAAAATTAAAATTAAAAAAGCAAATGAAAAATTTTAGCTTTACTTATATTTTAAAACTAGGCTAATCTGATAGGTATGATTCCACAAAAACAATAGTCTAATGTGAGATGCCAAGACGACACATCATCACAGTTGTTTACAATCTGGTCATGGAAACAGGCTCAGCACTGTCAGAGCAGAATTTAAAAAAACTTTCAATCAAGCCCTGAATTCTCCAGACCTTTGAGAATTGATCAATGCACTTTATTTATATCAAACATGTGAACACCAATGTTTGTTCTCACAGCCTTGAGTTGCATTCTTGAGTTAAAATAAGCCTGTGTGGTTAGAAGATTGGTGGTGTAAACTAATTAAAAATAAAAAGATTTTGGCTTTAGATTGTGATGTAAAACTGACCCACCCCTATGTACTTCTAGGGCTTTTAAGTGGCAAAATATGAAGGTAAAATTTATCATTGATACATAAAATATACTGCAGTTATTGCACAAAAAAAATATCAGTTGATTGTAAGGTTGCTATCGTTCATGGACCACATAGCTGATGTTGATTTAAAACCTTTCAAAAAGGTAAAAAAGTGACACTATCATCCTGAAAATCTCCTCTCTCCTGTGCTCACCTGTATAAGGACAGTCTCAGCATCATCATCTGTCGCTGCCAACCCCTGCACCACAGAGAAGGAGACTCTGAAGCCACTCTGTGATCCCTCCACCTCCATTGCCACACCTTGCTGCTTTTCTGCAGCAATGAACGCAGAGAGCTGCCTCGAATACCTCTTGAGCTGCGTGTGTCTGAACTGGTGGAGAGGAGTGACGTATGACAGCCGCCACTCTGTTTTCACCAATAATGCCAGGTGCTCCGGATTCACTTTTTCCTTTAACAAGAAAAGGACAGGATAGAACACATGACCATTCAACGTTTCCCTTTGCAGGTTTAGTAGGACATAGAATATAGTCAGGGATGGATTGGTATGACTCACAGTTATAACATGTGATTTCAAAGCTCTTCTGCTGCTGTTGAGTCTCCGTGCCGTCAACCCTGGAGTCAGGCCGAGCCTTGAAGGAGCACCTAAGCAGCTACGGTATGACTGCCGGTAGCTCTTGCTCCTCCTCTGAACTACTGTACTGTTGGGGGGAGTCCTCACCACACTGAAAATCACACACAGAGCATAACATCAGTCGTCTGTAGCGTTCTGCTGAAGTTAGAAACACAGGAAGACGTTGTATAATCCACTGTAAAACTTTTCTTACATTATCGAACTATGCACTTTTAGATAAGGAGAGAATTTTTCCCACATGCTGTGAATTATTCAACACACTTGAGAAGAAAATATTCTTTATCTTTTCCAATGTGCATCATAGACCCATCAATGTATTACAATCTGCTAATTCTCTGCATGTCGTGTTTACAATAAGTCTATCATCAATGTCCTCGGAGCATGCAAAGCGATGCTAATCTTCATTTACCATAACTGCATTTAGCTTTTGTGATTATGTATTACTACATGCATATTTAACCTATGTAAACACACGATAGGTTGCATTTATATTTACACATACTACACATATTATAGCTGTAGTGCATTATAGCAACTTGTCAGTCCTCAGGGGGGTAAATATTTGATGCTCAAAGGATATTGGATGAAGGAAAACTTAAATATTAGGTGGTCCTTCTTGCAGGAATGTTACTTTAAAAGCAGCACCAAGACTACAGACCAAAGGCTACTGTAAACATAACATAAAGAACCCACCGTTCCAATGGTGTAGATGGATTATATTCAGGTTTGTAGATAACATAACGTGACATTTAAACGAATAAATAGGTAAAATTATCAATCGAAGTGAATACAAAACAGCTTCAGTGCGCATTCACTTCTATTTGTATTATTCTGGAGGAACACAATTGTAAAAACCTGAGGAGAAACTACTCCATCCACTACAGTGCTCCCCTTGGTAAAAGATAGTAGCCGAATTGAAAATTGAAAGACAGCAATTCGTAAAATGTCTTGTACAGCATTATATTAGGTTCACGTATTTCACCAAAGGCAAGTAAACATTAAATTACTTGATTGTTGAATGCTATTCGGCGTGACTGTCTCTTTATACGGACGAGAACGGCAGCTACCAAAGCTAAACGAGCTGTAACGTATTGCTGGCTAAATCTAGCTGTTTTTGTCGCCGCAAAGGCAGACTTATTGTAAAAATAAAATCTTTAAAATGAAATTAGGTAAGACAAGTCAGACTTCTACCTGCTTTGAAGGCGCTCCATGTCAAGCAGACCGACCGAAGCTGAAAGAAACGGGAAGCAATTTTGAATGCCGCGCTTTCCCAGGAGTCTGCGCGGTCGGAATCAGCCAATCACGTCGCGTCAAAGATGATATGGGATTTGTAGTTTTTTTTTTATTTGACAACAGTTCAATTCACAATCAAGATAGGTCAAAACACTAACAAAACGGTTTCGTATTATAAAGGAAATTAATTAATTGAAAAAATTGAACAAAGATAAATGATAGAAGGGATGAATTAAGCATTTTCCAGTAATAATTTTAGAATTAATAACATTTATTGCAGTCTATAATCTTTATGTAAACAACAAAACACTAAAAATGTCCAAACTGTTTGACAAATGATGTACGATTTGGTCAATTGCATTTTAGAGTTCCCTGACCATAAATGATACATTTCAGTATAGTGGAACTCACCATCCTTTGAAAAACTGTGTGAATTTTAACAAAAAACATCTGTGACATGTTAAAATCTAAATAAAATGAAGAAATAAAAAATAAACAAGCTGTTATTTGCAGTAGAGTAAAAAAAAACAAAAATGCTGAGTGGTTGGAATTTTAAAAGGTCAGTATTTTTGTTAAGAACAACGCTTGTAAAGAACTTCCTGTGGATGTGTTTTCTCTTGTCGGTTATTGCTCCCAAGAGAAGAATATGAAGCTTTAAGCACATAGCAGCTCGAGTAGCTGCCAGTTCAGCACTCACAAATTCAAAAGACTAAATGTCCTACATTTGTGCACTGAACTGCTGTCTTATTTGGGTTGTTGCTATAACTACAGACGATATCTCAATGCCACGAATCAAAGAGTGAGTAATTTTATAATAAGATATTACATGAATGACATAAATATATTAATAATTAATCTAAACCAGTCAGGAAGGACAGCAAATGTTCTAAGACTAATCAAAACGGACTAAAGTTTAATCATCAGGCCTGAAAGAGCTCTTGTCTGCCTCATACACATTACATTTTATTATGCTTTTTGTGGTTGAGAATACCAAGGTTTAGGTCAAGTTCAACGAGCAGTGAGGTTAGGTGTGCAGTTCAGTTTCTGGGGGAACAAATGCAAGCAAATGAAACCTCCTTGTTACAAATGTGTATGTGTATTAGTGTGTGTGTGCATATTTCACTGCCAGTTTCACATGCAACCACCAAAACTGTTCCCCTCCCTGTTACCATGGAAACACTGCTCTTTTCTTTTTTCTACACACATATGGTGCCTTTCCACTTGTACTGTTTGTTCCAACTCCCCTCTTTCTTCTCATGCACTTTTGTCCTTATTTATTCTTTCTTGTCTGGTCCGGCCACCGAACCATAAATTTTCTTGTGTGTGTGTGTGTGTGTTTGCGTGTGTCGATTTGTACGTGCTGCAAGTTACAGTGCATTGAAAGGAGAGGCTGTTCAATAGCAGACAGTATGATGACCACATCAACAGCCAATCGGATGATCAGTAGCTGCTGGTGGGCTTCAACCAATGGGGGAAGCTTGCAGATGATGTGTGAGGAGAAGGGATGCGGCGCCATGGAAACTGCAGAGGGTGCCCCAAAGAGAAGAGCGCACTCTAGTGGCACCAGATGTGTTTGTTTATCCTTGTCTGCATGGTTGAGTTCATCCTTCTGCTTGAGAGAACTTCTGGTGCCCTGTGGGACTTATTTACCTGTCTCCCAGCTCTTTCTATCCTTTTTTTTTCTGAGCCAATTTTTAATTTTTGTTAGATACTTTTTGTCTCTGACTGGCACTGGAGATACACCTGAATGATCTGTCTGCTATATTCTGTCTTATTTAATTATAACAAATAGGAAGAATCATTTAAAGAACATGTCTGACTGCAAGGCTAAAAAAAATAGCATTTTAATGTCGCCACATATATTTATCCCTATTTCTTTATTATGTCATTGTTGCACTACCTGCTCTGTATGCCTTTTAAATTGTCCTCTGGGTACAAATTAAGTTTTCTGAATCTGAATCTGAATTAGTAATGCAGGTTTATATAAACCTTTGATGTATGTTTGTGGAAAGACTTGAATTCCTGATATAAACATGCAGATAAATTAATGAAATAGCAGAGAAAAATAATTGTATATAACATGATCTGCTGAATTCTGAATCTGATCTTGGTTTACTATTTGATTCATTTTAATTTAGATAGCACCAATTCACAATGTTCGTCATCTCAGGGTGTTGACAAGACCTTACAATATTGTCTTATGGCGAGAAAAAACAACAAATCCAAATGATTCCTTTTAGAAACAACCTCCAGCAGAACCAGGCTCAGGTAGGGTGCACACCCACCTAACCAGTTGAGGTGAGAGAGTTTATGATATGACAATATTATTCATGATGAATAGTTTAAAAATGGATCAAATTAGACCCAAATATTGTTGTAACGTGATTTTACACCATATTTTTTCTTTTTAAAAATCTCCCATTTCCACGATGGTTTATTTATTTCTTCCCCCCTCATTTTGTGGTGAAATGTGTTGCATTACCTTAGAGGGCATTGAAAATGGGGGCAGTGGGAGGCTACAACTCCTGACATTGCCTCTAGGGGGCATCACTGACACATCTCCGCAATCTCCGCTTGCCTTCCCATACCTGAGGAAATTCCACCTGCACCTGCTACCTACCCCAGAGGAACCCCCCTACCTGCAGAAAGATTACACGGAAGTAAATGAGACTTAATCCTAACATTATTACACTCTAATCGTCTCTAACGCTGGTCTCCAGAGTCTTTGGCCAAAATGTTCCCAATTTCAAAAAAGAAAAGACTCTAGTTTGGGTGGATAATCATACAAATTCCATTGGGTAGGGTTTTTACACAACAATACACACACCTGTGCCACTGTCTAACTATCAGATTATTTGAATGATATATATATACACTAAGCTGTCCATCATTTTTGCAGAGGAACCTCCCTGAGGACCCAGGAGAGTTTGGAAACCACAGAAAACTGCATCCATCAGTCCTTATTTTGTTATTACGAAATACATCAATTTGTTCATATGGCTGCCAGTAAATATGTGGGAAATAAGTTATTACTGAGAGAGGAGGTAATTTAGAGAGCAATAAACTGCATGTTAAATGATGGAGATGAGAAGGGGAAAGGCTGACGTAAGGTGATGAGGTTTGGATGGACCACGCCTGCGCGGGATACGCTGGATGCAGCCGTTGGAGGAGATTAGGAAACTGCGCCTAAATCGGACCCCCACTGACCGCCATCTTGGCTCCACAGGCGCTCAACCGGGACTCTGGGCCCCCTGCTCTCCCTGGCCATTTCGGCTCAGGTCGGACCAGTTTCCTGGACGATAGAGGGAGGAGCCTGGCATTTCTGGAAGTCGGAGAAACATCCAGTCAAAGCCAGCCAGCATCTGAGCCAGCGTAAGAACTGGAGCAACGGTGGACGAAGGAAGCTGTGTTGGAATATAATTCCTATATTCTCCAGCGCAGACGGTGTATGCAGCGGGGCCGTCGTGGACATGAAGCTCTCCTATTTGGGCTCGGGAAGCTGAAGCATATTGCAGCCCGGCCACATTCGGTTTTTCGGTGGGATAAGCCATCTGTGATACACTGGGTGTGCACAGCGCAATAACGGCGCGAGCCAACCGGTAATTCCATCGACAGCTAGCTCGCATTAAACCAGCTAGCCGACCATTTTCGATAGCCCCGTTAGCTTGCGGTGAAGACAGCATCTTTGGTCGGTGCGGTGAAAGAAGTGTCCGTGGATGCTGCCGGGGGAGTCCTGTACCAGACGACACCCACCAGTAAGATACAAACCCGAGGCATGCAAAGAGGGGTGTTTTTTTGCAAACGAGCGAGGAAATCTCCACGCCCTGGGGTCTGGTCTGTGGTTACTATTTAGCTAGCTCGCTGGCTAGCCAGCCTACCAGGAGAGTAGCTCGGGAGAAGGTGGGGCCGCGGAGTGACAGTCTTGGACGCCAGCTAATGTGGCTAGCCGGCTAACTTGGACTCTTGAGTGGCCACTGTTATTCCTCTCTCTGACATTTTGCGGGGTTTAAACTACCGGGAGTGTGTGGGCTGACACGACAGTAACCCCATTCAGCGAGAAAATACGGTGTCATTGATTCCTTCCTAGCCCGTGTGGGTGGGATATCTGGTGGAGAGCATCCTCGTCTACCCGAATGACCATGGCGGACGACGACGTGCTGTTCGAGGATGTCTACGAATTGTGCGAGGTGATTGGGAAGTAAGTAGCCATTATATGCCACTCGCTGTTTGCTGGTGTTTGTCAGTTTTTTTTTTTCAGGTGTGATGTATTGCCCTCTCATATTGCCACACACACATAACACAGCTGCAGGGGCATTGCTGAATTTGGCTGTTCTGATGTTTTGGCCAGCAGGTTTTTCAAGGGGAAAGTTCCTTGGGTGGGTGAAGTGAGGTCAGTGTGGTGCCATTTAACTTCACATGGGATTTAATTGCAAGTATTTGTAAATATTTCAAGAGTCACACACTGTGCCAGACATCCTGACCTCTATGCAGAAGTTTACACCTTCTACCTGAGGTGAACTTTTTCATTACAAGCTATAAAGGTGTAGTAGCTGTCATCTAACTTGTTTACTTTCACTGATGCCATTTATTGCACTTGCTGAGGAGTTTAATTGTCATTCTGATCTGACAGACCGAGTTTGACACGGGCCATGTGGACGATTCTTCTGGCTGCTCATTCAAAACAATCTGCCAGCCGCCTTTTTCCTTCTCGTAATCTGCTTGTTTGACAGTGGCCACACCTGCATGTAATTGCAGTCAGACTCACTAGCCAAACACTTGGTGGAAGTGTCAGAGGGGGCGTAGCTTTGTTTGATTTCACAGTGGCATGGACCAGGAGATTGGCACGCTGAAACCACGAGGGGCAAAAGTTTAAAGTGCCATGAAATCTGATAATTGCCACAGTTTGCATGTTGCTTCTGTGTGGTCAGACATGGCTCCTCAAGTCCTGGAGGTGAGGCGGGAAGCCTGAACAGGCCTGGCCTACCAGTCAGTCCCCTCCCCCTTGCAAGCTTTCCCCCATTGGATGTCTGAGGGTCCATTAAGTTTGTTGAAGGAAAAAGACACGCTCTCGTCTGACCCTTGGGCCCTTTTCTTTATCCTGAGAGTTCGTGTTGCCTTGGTTCCTAATTGATGGTTCATCCAGGAGCACTACCTTGGAGTCTCAAAGAGATAGATATTACAAACTCTGTATTTACATTGTTGTTCTACTTACTTACTGTTATAAACTAGGGCTGAGTGAAACATTATTGAAATTTCTTGTGGTAGAGTTTTTCACAGCTACCTTTCAATGTGTTTTCAGTATTTCTACATCCTGCATCAAGGACCACATTTGTAAAGGTAGATATACACAGGTTATCTAAGTAGGTGGGATATATTAACCTCTACCTGTGCAGTACTCCCTGCAGACAGCGTGGTGCAGTCGTGCAGGTATTGTCACTCAATCCAGACGAGTCAGTGGAAGAGTAGAACTTGAGCAAACAATAGTTTAAGTCATAATTTAAGAGTGGCGCCACATTTATGTCACAGAACAGACCAGAAAATCCCTCTCATCCAGTCAGTTCTTTTGCGAAACTGCAGTTGATGGATCAAGTGTGTTGAGTCCTGGTGTCTTGGGATGTGTTGCGGGAAGAAGAGGGGGGGATCATTTTTCCTCAGCCCTGAGGAGGAGGGGAAGAGGCTGAGGGAGATCAATGGAGACAAGTGGAGTTGGGAATGTGATGGCCCTGAGGCAAAGGATATAAATAATGCCAGCAGACATTGACTGCAGCACTCTGCCATCTCCCACTTTGTTTTTAACCTTCTGTTTTACTGTTGACACTACTGTAGGTAGTGGACAGTGTGGCGGACTGCGGTGAAACCTGAGGATGTTAATTAAAATTTGAAATGGAGGTATTTTTAATAACTACATAAATCCATCATTAAAATCTTTCCTGGTTTGTGGGTATTCCTCCCTCATTTTAGCGTAAATGTGTTTTGTAACAGAAGCCAGGACATTTTGTCATGTGAGGGGATAGTCAGATTTATCACCACGCAAAATGGATTGAAAGCAGCCTGACAATTATTTGACTGTTCATTGGGTTAAATTGATTGATAAAATAAAGGGTGCCCCTCGGCTTTTCATTACCTCATTACATTTCATTACATTTTTCAAGTCCTTGCACCTCAAATACAATTCAGAAAGCTTTTTTTTTAAGTTTCTTGAACTCAGGCTTATCTGCAAGTTCACAAACATTGAACCATTAATGAAACAAAACTGCTTAAGGAAGTGTTTCATTAACAGAATAAATATTTTAAGGAAGTGAAATTGTCTAATCCGAATAACTTTCTATTAATTAGTTTGTCCTTTACGTCCTTTGTGCGATGTAATTGTTGATTTGTCTCTCATAACTGGATGATCCTTCGCATGTGTCTCCTACTGACCTTTAACCTCAGCTCCTTTCAAACTTGTACATAAACCCTTTTATCCAGTCCGCTTCTCCCTCACGCTGCTATTGTTGTCAGAAAAGTCGTCTATTATTGTCCCTGATCGGCTTGTGTCAGAGAAGAGCAGCCCGGCTGGGTGGGATTGAGAGCATCACTGTCCAATAATCATCTCTACTAAACAGGGATTGTACAGAGAGCCATGTTCAGGGTGATTTCTACTGAAATACGGTTAGTAGCTTCATATAGAAAAAGTTTCTTAGATGAAGCTGTGACGTTATACTCTAGTTTTCCCTTTCTAGATTTTCCTGATGTAGCTGATCTCCGTTAAGTTGGTCTTGTGTTTAAGGTGCACACAGTATCCTGACTCAGGCTTTTTCTCTGCTACATTTCTCTCCTTTACCTTGTTGTTGTCATTATTTTCAATAGAAAGATGCGCTTTTGCTTTTCTGGCAGCAGTCCGATCTTTGCAAGGTTTCAAAACTGTGAGCCAAAGCACACAAAGTCAAAATATATGAACTTTTAGCACGTCAGATTCATCAGGGTTTATAGTTGCATGGCAACGGCAAGAGCTGCATATGTCTGTGTAGCATTGCTATAAAGACAGACATGGGCTGTGTCTGACTTTTACAACTCCTGTTTATAAATGTTCATTTAATTCCCCTGTCGTTATTCTAGCCTTATTTCAACAGAGAAAGATCAGACAGGTCAGGTGTCGGTTTGACTCCTGACTAGATTAACTCTGGTGAAAGATGACACGGGCTATTGACCAAGTGTAGGCAGTCCAGCCCTGCTCTTTATGTCCTCATCATTTGTAGTTTACATAGTAAATATATGATGAACATACTGCAGTAACCGCAGGCCTGTTTTTGAGATTTCAGCTTCAGTTGAAGTGTTGGTGAAGCACTGAGGCAATTTAATCCATTTCTGTCTGTAATGATTCTGTTTGAATAGGACTGAGGTTGTTGAGAAGCACTGTTGGAGTCACAGTGCTCTTTATTTCAGCCCTGGGGTGCTCATTAGAGCCAAGGATATTGGGATGTGCAACTCACTCTGAACCAATGAAGTGATCAGTCCTCTGGCTTTTTCTGAGTTGGATAATTAAATTGCTTGGGCAACATTTAGATCTCAAATTTTCATTGATTATTTTGTAATTTTTAGTGGTCTAATGATGGTTTCTTCCCAAACAGATGTAGCCTTTAGTGTACAAATCTCAGAAAAAATGCTTCTCTGCGGGTTAGGGTTAGTAAATAATATAAGGAATACCATTCTGGTTTTAAATTCATCATAGGACTATTATTTTTTCCATTAACCTGTAAATCCTTCACTTAAAAAAAAAATCAGAAAATAGCATAAATACTGTATGTTGTCATATTTTCCCAAAACACAAAGTGGTGTCTGCTTATTCTGTTTGTGGAAGCAAAGATATTCCATTTGTGGAATTTGCTCTAAATGTTAATCATTGAAATTCTTCGTAGCTAATTTCCATAAAACTGAGTGGTCATTTTAAAGCTATTACATTTAACTACAACCCATTTGGCTGATTTTGCATTGTCTCACCTCTTTGTTATGTACACAGCTTTAAGGCAATCTGCTGCTACTTCTGACTCTATGAGGGATTCTTTCATGACGTTTTTGCTAACATTGTTTCAGGGAGGTGTTAATTAGTCTCTGTAGAGATTTTGAAGGCCACGTTTGGTGTTTATGCAAGTTTAGTTTGCATGTGACGACATGTATATAGTATTTTGGTTCCTTTATGTATGTAAATGAGATTTTGGAGGCTATTGTTCAGCTGGAAAACCCAGGGATCAAGTCCCAGGGTTGGCAAGCCCTTCAGTGTCCTGAAGCAAGACACTGCTGCAGTTCCTGCTGGGATCAATAAAGTATCACATTACTGACTGTGTCATCTGGCCATCAGTTTTGTAAAGGAAGCCATCAAGAGGAAGTCATTTCTGCTTCATTAAAAAGTCATGCTTCTACTTCTTTTCAGGTTGTTTTTAGGTTAAAAAGTGACATGTATAAAATGTGACTTTTGTGGCACTATGTAATACAAACACTATACTGTTATGTGTCTCTGCTAAACTTCTACTCTCTACTCTACACTTTCCTCTCCATGTACAGTATATGCTCCTTTTAGCTGCCCACACACAGCAGATCAATAGTTGTGAATGGATGATGTAAAGTTGAGGCTTCCTTTCAGACTACAAGGCCAGACTCTACGGGGAGGTTTAAAAAATCCTGGATCCTCCTTTGGCTTTTGGAGAGGAAAGGATTTTCTGGCAAAGCTTTAAAACCTCCTGAGGGTATCTCGGCTCTGAATTTCAGTTTGTAACCCGAATGCTAATTTCACTGCTAATATTCAAAGGGTTGTTTCCCTAATTTGCATAAAGAAGTGCTGTGGATTATTGTTGCTCAGACATACACAGACTGCGGTTGCACAGCTCTGAACTTTGTTGAACTTGTTTAATTGAAATGCTTTGCTCTTAAGCTCTGTTTGGGCAATAGGGCAAACAACAGTTAGCTGGAATTTGTCGGCTGGAATCACTATTGTGTGCTCACATATTTCAAAGGACATTGCTCTGTAGAAATGTATGAATAGTCCCAGCTTTGTGTGTCTGTAGGCATCACTAGTCTTAACTAACTGTGACATTTCAAGTGTAAACCTTAAAATCAGCTGCATTTGTGGTTCACAGCAAAACTTTGACTTTACCTTTCTGGTCTGCGCATCGTTTTTGTGTGCGTTGATTTCACTGTGCCATGAATTATAGGTGTGTTTTCATAAAATAGCAAAGTGGGGGTGTGTAGAAAATTAGCACTGTAGGCTTGTCACTGATGATAATACTGAACAGGACAAAACCATACAAAATGCAATTTATAGCCCTGCACTAACCAACACCAATATTTACCTATTCTGAAAATTCATACAGATTATATTACAGTATTTTGCAGCTGCACAAACATTATCTTTCCCCAAATTTCTGTTACAAGCTAGCAGTGAATTATGCTAGCTGCTGGCCACAGCTAAAGAGCAAAATGCTGCTTTAAGCAAAGATTGTCGCTCTCAAGAGAGCAGTACCAGTAATGTGGAGTGTGCAGCTACAGATGTGCTATGTCCATGTTTGGGAGAGGAAAAAAACCAGACACCTGAGAGGAAATTTGGCTCCTGTCCATTATGGATGTTAAAAACGCACCTAGCACGCAGTCTTTGATTTCCATAAAGCAGGGAGCTGAAATGAGCCGAGGAGCAGTCTGTAAAGATTGCCACTTCGGGCTAATGTTTGATGACTGCTGCTGTCGGATGTGAGCCATGTGTGGGCGTTTTGTATGAGCCCACTCAGCACAGCTGCGGTGATGTCAGTGTGGCATGCGGCCTCTCGGCTTCCTCACACTCAGACAAACACACATTTGCACTTGTGTCTTTGTGAGGGCGCTCATTGACAAATGCATTCCCTGGCCCCTTCCTAAACCCTTCATCAAACCGAATAACGCATAACCTCAGCCTGAACCCAGCTGCAACCTTAAGTGTAAAACCAAATCTGAGCCTTTACAAGGTTTCAGGAAGTAATAAAAATGTCCTCACTGTCCTAAAATGTCCCCAAGGTTTCGAGCGTGTCCTCAGAAGGATAGCCAAACAGCTACACATGCATGGATGTTCACTCTCTCTTTTACAGTTGCTTGCCCTCTCATAGTGCCTCAATAATAGGTACAGTGCATGGCTGAATGGTCTTTTTTATTTTTTTTTAATTCCTCATGATGAGATGAATTACATTTTAATTCATTAAACTAGAAGGCATCTCCCAACCCCCTTTTCTCTTTCAACACACGTAATGTAAAAACAATCCATACAGTCTTGCAGGTTCACCCAGCCCCACCTCATTGCTTAATGGAAGTAATGACTTTTATTGACACGCTGTGTGTCCTCAAATACAAACTGGGGCCCTTTATTTACCTCAAATGCAGAAGGTAGCAGGCCTTTATTTGAAGCGGGCAAGCTTTAATTTAGTCAGCTTGACAATTGCAGTTGGTCATGTTTTAGTGTGAAGCCTCATTTTGATGCACTTCCGTATGCTGTTAATACAAACTCAACACCTCCTGTAACTGTTTAATATGAATTTCAGTGGACAGAAACTCGTATTTTCTTAACATTTGTGGGCATATCATGTGCAACAACAGCCAGATGGGATTAAAGGACAACAAAGGAAAGTGGATGAGAATGAATTAACCAAACGCAAATGCAGGAGGCCCTCGGTTTACGATGTCCTCGACCTGTAGTGTTTGCCACTACGTCCGAGCTGGTTACGTGGAATTAGTTGGTGAGTGGAGTGGACGAATAAGTTGTCACACGGTCCTATAAGACGGCTTTGTTTCCATTCGCCATTTGTAAGCATTACAGGATCCCCTGTAATGTGACAGTTGTAAACCTGTAAAATGTCCTCCTCACACAAAGATGACAGTATTGTAGACAGGTTTTATTTGTTTGAGTCAACCACGCCCCAAGTCGTTGTTAAAGACACTGCTTTTAATTGATTACTACTTTTTATTTGAAAATACAGTTCAGTCCCAAGATGGCTGCATCCTCCGACTTAACTTGCCCAGACCTTTACCAGACAGATCAGAAAAGATTGTGGTGTTAGAACTGGGATGTCAGAAGCTCCATCATGCACTCAAACAGCACTCTACACCTCCCATTTAATAATGGGTAAACACAGCTGCTACAGCACATCAGCCCAGGAGGGCAAGGGTCACCGGGGCTGTCGGATCATCAGTGGGATTCCTGTGGACTCTAAAAGGGAAAAGTGTTGCATTTTACAGTTCTCATGGCCCACAAGCTGCTCGCCTTTGTTTGTATGGGTTAATCATTACAGCAGATGTGAGAGACAAATGTGAGAG
Source organism: Acanthochromis polyacanthus (assembly GCF_021347895.1). NCBI lineage: Eukaryota > Metazoa > Chordata > Actinopteri > Pomacentridae > Acanthochromis > Acanthochromis polyacanthus. The sequence goes on along the minus strand of NC_067134.1, from coordinate 24,357,610 downwards.
CGAATCAGCTGCAGCTCCCACACTCACAACAGGCACAGACGCCTGAACTGGATAGCTTTGACTGTTGATTTGACACTAAAATTTATTTGCTAATTCGGTTAAAGCAGTGCCCGTTAATGGCCACCACTTTGCTTCAGCAAGTGGGTGTTGCTGTGTGCGTGTGTGTAAATGGTTTAAGTCTATTTGTGTGTGTCTCTTTAGTAGCATTGGTTACACATCTGAGGATTACAGACCTGGGAGATGTAGAGACAGCTGTAGCACGGCAGGGGTTTGTGTATGTGATTGTGTCTTAAACTCTCACAGGACCACGACACAGAACATATGTAAATGTCTCAGATTTCAGTGCCTGTTCCCACAGATTTATTTCCTTTGTTCTAATGACAGAATGCTAACTCTTGAAGACTAATGAAACATAAATGTTGTCGTTCCTGCATAGACTACAGGTCAGAAGTTTGGGGTCACTTAGAAACGTCTTTGTTGTTGAAAGAAAAGCATTTTTTTCAATGAAGATGACATTAAATTAATTATAAATCCAGTCGAGGCATTGTAAATGTGGTAAATGACTATTCTAACTGAAAATCTTTAATGGAGCATTTTCAGCAACCATCACTCCTGTGTTCTAATGCTACATTGTGTTAGCTAATGGTGTTGAAAGGCTCATTGATGATTAGAAAACCCTTGTGCAGTTATGTTAGCACATGGATAAAAGTGTGAGTTTTTATGAAAAACGTGAAATTGTCTGGGTGACCCCAAACTTTTGAATTGTAGTGTGTATCAGGGCTCTGGACTAACATTTTACTGGTTGCACCTCTCACCTTGTCACAGGCAAAACTCATCACTTGCTGAACATCTCCTTATCAATAGACACTACAATTTACCAGTGTTCCCTAAACGCCCCACATTGCAGGCAGCTGTTTTTGAAAATGGTTAAACTCGGGTGTTCTAATGTCAGAGTTGTCCCAGATAAAACTGAGTAATTTTTTTCTACATGTGGTCTTTTCTATGAGCAGCACATGTAGGTGCGTTTCACAACAAGACCGCATTTTTCAGCATAAATGACGCAGTACTACTTTCCACCACTGTGGTTAACATAGTAGCTGTCTGTGTGGGTTAGAGTGACACTAACACAGTTTAATTACCATCATGTCCTCCCACAGTGCGACCACTTGAAATTTCAACTCACATGCTCTTAAAAAAAGTTACAAATGCGACCAGTCTGGAGCCGTCATACATGGCTCTGACCTGTTTGTTGTCATGAGGAATTGCACTTCCTGTAGATTGGAAGGAACCCAGGAGGAATATTTGTAGGAAACTTTGTAGGAACATCCAATAAATTAGTCTTTTGTTTTTGTAATAAGCAGTGTTGTAATGATTTAGGTAGTAACTACTTAATATGCTAGTCAGTCAACAAAAAATCAATCCAAAATGATGTGATGAGTGGAGCAGCCAGAATTAATCGACAAGTTGTCATCTTTTAAATTAGTCTCCAACTATTCTGATACCAGATTATTTGGTTTCAGAAAATCGTGAAGCTTCTTAAATTTAAATAGTTTTAGGTTTTATTGTACCTATTCACAGCTAAATACATTTGAGTATGTCATCTTGAACTTTCTGAAAGACTGATTGGTATTTATTGCCATTTTCTAAAAAAAAAAACAACCCAATCAGTCGAGAAAAGAATCAAATATGACAATAAAAGTCAGCAGCAGCCTTTGTAATTAGTAGTTTGTAATTCATCAATTAATCATTTTTAGATTGGATAAACAAATACGTATTTATTTTAAAAAAATAGAATTAAAACCAACTCTAAAATTTAGTTTGTTCCAGTGAGCGGCAGTCTTTCCAAGCGGCCTTCTGATATCAAACACTTGATGGACAGCAGCCATCACACCCTAACGTCTGACAGGAAATTGGAAAAGTCATTTCCCCCAATATGTTTGGCTACATATGCATTCACTGTTCTGGCAGGTTTTTTTTAGATCCTGGCTTTAACCTACATTCACAGGCAGACTTCCAACAGAGAAATGTTACAGAAATTCAAAGCACAACAATTTGCGTGGGACTAAAACGTTTTGGGTTTGCCACCAAAAAATTAACATCTACAGTGAGTGTCTCACGTAGTTTGGAGCTGGCCACTATTATTGTTGTAATTGTCCTCTGCTTGAAATTCCTATTAGATGTCAGACATAGTATTATTTAAAAGAGAAAATAAACCAGAGAATAATAGCAAGGGTTAAATTTGAATGGCATCAATATATCTTGGTGCAGTTTCTACTTTTTGTCAGAAAATAGATTAAATAATTATCATGTGATCCAAAAACCATGCTGTTTGGATATTACACCTCTTACTGTCTCAAGTTGTCCAGTGTTAATTTTCTAAAAATACATGAAATCTATACGTGGTGTTGGAATAGCAAACAGTGAGTTGTTTTGGAGAATTGTGTCGTTGAATACAATTGTTGATTTATTTTTTTTATGCCACAGAGCAGATTTTCTTGTTAGAATACAACCAAAATACTCTGTAATACGTTGCTGGACTACTCTCTTCATCTTTAATACAAACTTTTGAAAATTGCTTTTGGAAATAGGTCAGGAAAACTTGCTTTATCACTTCCACATGTCAGCCCCTATACGCCTATATGAGGAAACACAAATTTGCAATATGTACCTCCTCCTTTGCCCAGAAATAAACCATGCAGGGAAGGTCTGTCTTGCACAGGTCTCTATAATAAAGCTTTTATTTTAGTTTTTACAGCTGCGCTGCACCACACTGCTCTATAATTCCCACTGGCACGAGCATGGAGGCTACGGAGCGTAGCTAACCACCCACTGTAAATCCAGAACATTCTCAGGAACAACACTATGTCTGCCCATTGCACTAGGCTGCTGTATGTTCATTATTATGCGTTTATGTTGAGCGCACAGTGAACTCAGAGCTATTCCTGTGTTTCAATGTGAGGAATCGCACAGAGATTATGTGTTTTTGTAGACGACTAACTCAGCATGTGTGCGTTTTGCAGGGGTCCCTTCAGCGTGGTGAGGCGCTGCATCAACAGGGACACCGGCCAGCAGTTTGCTGTAAAGATCGTCGATGTGGCCAGCTTCACCTCCAGCCCTGGCCTCAGCACAGAAGGTGAGCAACACGGCAGACCTGGTTTGAACTGTGGCTGCGCTTAAATCTCGTGCTTGTTGCCGTGCACTTTGAGCACCAGATGGGTGGGGTTAACAGAATCAGCACAAGAGAGCGTAGTTGTTCTCAGAGTCGGTGAGTTACACTTTTGAATGGATATCTTTGAAAAGATAAAAGATAAAAGAAAGAAACCTAATGTGTGATCTGCTTTTTCTGCTGTTACGCAAACCTCACCCACCTGCTTCCCTCTGTGTCTTTAAACAAATGTTGGGAATAATCTGCAAATACTCTTTGGATTCAATATCAAACATGGAGGCACACACACAGAGTGTATAATCTCATTGTCGCACATAAACAAACGAGGCATAATGTCACGCATACTGCGCCCAGATGAGTAATATGTTGGAGCTGCATGTGTTTGCCTGTTTGCATGTGTGTTGTGTAGGATGTGATGGTGAATATGTGTGAGATACTGTGGCATGCCATATCTCACCATGTGGTTTTGTGATTTGTCACGCTGAGGTCTGTGTGTGTTTGTGCGTCTAAGAGGGAGGAAGAGAGATTGAGACAAAGATCATAGGTGTGTGTTTGTGTGTGTTGGTGTTAAAGTTGGCATTCAGTGTGAGCCATCTGTGATGCCCCAGTCAGAGATTAGCCTGGCAGCCAATAACAGCAAGACAAGGAAATGACCCAGGGGAGGAGAAGCAAAAAGGAGGAGATTTACACCAGTGTTTCCCTTAATCTACAGCCCAGTTAATTTGGATGCTAAATATATTCACCTCAAAATATAAACCACTCACATTAAAGGTTTTTTTTTTTTTAACCTCAGAAGCATTCAGACGAGTGTTGTGTGTGTGTGTGGTGTCATTTTGGTTTCCAACATCAGATGCAGCGATGGGAATGTCAAAAAGGGTGTCGAACTCTTCAAATAAATGATGGTATGATGAAGAAACACAATGATATGCTTTTTCATGTTGCGATAAGCACAGGGCAGGTCATTTCAGAAATGTGAGGGTTTACAGGTGGAGGCTGTTTCATATTGGATCATTTCAGGCTCTGTTTTGTAAATAGAAGGCAGGGTTTTATTTGTGATAGGCATTTCATTACTGTCAGATAGATACTAGTATGAGTAATAATTGTAAATCGGTGTAGAAGAAAATGCAGCCAGTTCGGAAAAGACTGTCATATACAGAAGTGTTTTCATTGTCAGTTAATTTGATGATATGTTATTATTTTGTGTTTAAAAAAAATCTGAAATGGCTGAAAGTTGCCTGAAAATGTTCCAATTAAAGACATGAACAATTAATCAATTCTTCAGTTTATTTTACTGCTTCATATTCTCTGTCAGCTCCTTAATTAACTGAGTAACAATTTCATCTCTATAAATTCTTTTTGTTGTCTGTATTATCTATAAAATTTTCTTAAGCAGTTGATTCAAATGTCATAAAAGGGTAAAAAAAAACGTCAGTGTTTCCTAAAGCCCCTAGTGACATTCTGAAATGACCTGTTTTGTCAACAACCCCGACATGTTGCTGCTTCAGATTTTTCTTGAAGTATCTCAGGGCAAAAATCACAGATCTATTTTAAGTAAAAATGTAATTGTCACTTTTCTGACATACACACGTGGACAAAATTGTTGGTACCCCTCAGTTAAAGAAGGAAAAACCCACAATTCTCACTGAAATCACTTGAAACTCACAAAAGTAACAATAAATAAAAATTTATTGAAAATTAAATAATCAAAAACAGCCATTACTTTTGAATTGTTGATTAACATAATTATTTAAAAAAACAAACTAATGAAACAGGCCTGGACAAAAATGATGGTACCTCTATGAAAGATTGAAAACTATTTGACCAGAGTGACATGATTAACTCAGGTGTGTCATTTAATTGACATCACAGGTGTTTCCAAACTCATAATCAGTCAGTCTGCCTATTTAAAGGGAGACAAGTAGTCACCCTGCTGTTTGGTGAAAAGGTGTGTACCACACTGAACATGGACAACAGAAAGCGAAGGAGAGAATTGTCCCAGGACATCCGAAAAAAATTATAGACAAACATCTTAAAGGTAAAGGCTATAAGACCATCTCTAAACAGCTTGAAGTTCCTGTGACAACAGTGGCTCTTATTATTCAGAAGTTCAAGACCCACGGGACAGTAGCCAACCTCCCTGGACGTGGCCGCAAGAGGAAAATTGATGACAAATTGAAGAGACGGATCGTTGGAATTGTATCCAAAGAGCCCAGAGCAACCTCCAAAGAAATTAAAGGTGAACTCCAAGGCCAAGGTACATCAGTGTCAGATCGCACCATTCGTCGTTGTTTGAGCCAAAGTGGACTTCATGGGAGATGACCAAGGAGGACACCACTGCTGAAAAAAACTCATAAAAAAGCGAGACTGGAATTTGCAAAAATGCATGTTGACAAGCCACAAAGCTTCTGGGAGAATGTCCTTTGGACAGATGAGACCAAACTGGAGCTTTTTGGTAAGGCACATCAACTCTATGTTCATAGACTCAAAAACCAAGCATACGAAGAAAAGAACACTGTCCCTACAGTGAAACATGGAGGAGGCTCAGTAATGTTTTGGGGCTGCTTTGCTGCATCTGGCACAGGGTGTCTTGAAAGTGTGCAAGGTACGATGAAATCTGAAGACTATCAAGGCATTCTGGAGAGAAATGTGCTGCCTAGTGTCAGAAAGCTTGGTCTCAGTCGCAGGTCATGGGTCTTCCAACAGGACAACGATCCAAAACACACAGCCAAAAACACCCAAGAATGGCTGAGAGAAAAGCGTTGGACTATTCTAAAGTGGCCTTCTATGAGCCCAGATCTGAATCCCATTGAACATATGTGGAAGGAGCTGAAACATGCCATTTGGAGAAGACACCCATCAAACCTGAGACAACTGGAGCCGTTTGCTCATGAGGAGTGGGCCAAAATACCTGTTGACAGCTGCAGAACGCTCATTGACAAATACAGAAATCGTTTAATTGCAGTGATTGCCTCAAAAGGTTGTGCAACAAAATATTAAGTTATGGGTACCATCATTTTTGTCCAGCCCTATTTCATTAGTTTGTTTTTTTAAATAATTATGTTAATCAACAATTCAAAAGTAATGGCTGTTTTTGATTATTTAATTTTCAATAAATTTTTATTTATTGTTACTTTTGTGAGTTTCAAGTGATTTCAGTGAGAATTGTGGGTTTTTCCTTCTTTAACTGAGGGGTACCAACAATTTTGTCCACGTGTGTATGTTGCGATGTTGATTTGATTTATGATCTAATTTATTTTAAGCTTCAGTTCAATATTCAGCGCGCAAGACATGTGATAGCATCAAAACATGACTGTCACCACAGAAACAACACTTCAAACCCTGAGTCACATGTGCAACATCACACATAGACAAGGGAAGTTTATTTGTATAGCACAGTTCATACACAAGGCAATTCAAAGTGCTTTACAGTTCAGAAAAAAAGATTTAAAGATAGGCATACATTATAATCATAGAAATATAACATAGGAGTAGACATTCAGGTCATAAAAATGTATTAAAAGGCAAGAAAATAGATTGAACATCTCGTAGAAAGCTGCTATAAACAATATAGTTTTCAGGCCTGATTTAAAAGAGGCGACAGTTTGAGCAGACTTCAGGTGTCCAGGAAGTTTGTTCCACAGGTGAGGAGCGTAATAGATGAATGCTGCTTCACTGTTTCTGGTTCTGGGATCACGCAGTAAATCTGTCCCTGATAAACTGAAGGCTCTGGCTGCTTCATGTGGAGCCAATAAGTCCATTCGGTACTTTGCAGACCAAGAGTAACGTTTTCAACTCTATCCTTTGAATAATAGGAAGCCAGTGTAGTCAGAACCATAAACTGCCTTTCAGTTTTAAAACATGTCTACCCAGATGAGTGACAAGTTTGAGTAACATCAGGTGGTTTGGTAAGATGTGAACAGCTTTAATGCACCTTGGAATTTGTTCTCCACGATCTCTGTAACTCTACTGGAGGAATGAACACACACACAAAAAAGATATTCCTTCATTTGGTGTTTTGTTGATGGTCATAGAGGGATGTTCTAACATGTCAGCCCAAAATCTGCCATAGCTGTTTGATTGGGTGAATGTGAAGGTCATAGTAAACGCTTCACATTATTTTCACATTCATCAAATTATTCAATGACCCCCTCATTCCTTCTGGATAGGTGAAGAGAGCTATTTAATCATAGATCAATTAAAGAATAACTGTATTGATTTGACCCAAACAATGCTATTAAAATGGTCAAATGTTCCTGTTTCTGCGTTTGTCACTTGTATGTGATGTAAAAGCAGAATTTGCATGAACGTGCAGCATCTTACCGACTTAAATCTCAATTATTTTAAATGTTGAGTGAATATTTCAATCAGAATTTGTCAGTTTACCCTAAGATTAGCATAAAGATACATTCTAAAGAAGACACAAGAAGAAATCGTCAAATTGGCCACTCGTGGCGACGAGGTAGAGAAACGGATTGCAGCCAGATTTGGAGAGTGGTTCTCTGAGACCACATACCTTCGCTTATTAAGAAAGACTCTGCGTCAGCATAAATGTGAGTGAAAAGGAGACAGAAGTGCTGGCTGGGCTGAGCTACAAGCTGGGGACCGAGCATTTCCCAGCCATGTATGAATGCATTTGTGTGTGAGCGTGCGAGAGCGTTGGATGAAGAAAAGATACATGGGATAATTAAGAGTTTGTGAGTACTGTATTAAAGAAAAATGAACGAGTGTCCGCATTTGTACGATTTTAATAAAGCTGGATGTAGAAAGCGAGCTAGTGAGCGCTCTCCATCATCATTAAAGCTTCATGGGAATTGAATTTCGGGGAAAAATACAATAGTGCAATTTGCAGTGTTATTAGTTAGATCTGTGTTGTAAGTTTAGGTAATGAAAAAAGTGGGAAGTAATTCATCAAGAGCCTAGAAAAAATAATACCAGTGCACGACCAAGATTTAAAAAATAAGTGTGATATGTGGACACTGGGTTCATACTGTAATCATAGGATCAGAATAAGAGCAAGATTGTTTCCCCTCGTCATGACAGACATCAAAGTGGAATAATTGAACATTACATCACAATAGCGTTGGCTTCATTCAGGCTGTTCCAGGCCTCTCTGGCTCCCTCCCTCTGTCTGAGTGGTTTGCTCGCTGCTGCGTCGACACTGGGCAGCATTGTTAAGCTCAAGAATAGATACTCGATGAGACGGGTGAGGATGAGTGTAAAGAGGAAAGAAATAATGGCAGCAAAGGGACAGCAGAATGGGGGCTCTGTAGCGGGGACACAGCATCGTTTCTCTGTGTTGCATAATGATACTGGTTTGTCACGACACAAAGAGCACACACACACACACACACACACACACACACAGATCAGTAGACTTGCAGATGGGGAGTGGAGTGTGTAAATGAGGTTTTTATGGACTGAGAAGCCCAACAACAGCACATTATGTCTGTCAGCTCGCTTCAGCAGTCTGCGTCTCCCTCTTAACCACTTATCTTGCCAGTTGTTAGTCAGCCTACTCAATATTGTGCGTTTCCTTTTTCTTTAAAGAGAGAAGGCTGTCCACTAATCTTTAGTGGTTTCCCTTCAGTATTGTTTTATTTAATGAGGCAGTCAAAATGCAAGGCATGCCACAGAGGCATGTTGTAATTGTATCTGCAGCGTGATCCGGTTGTAGTGATAATGAGAGGGGATGGTGTTGATGAGAGTGAGCCAGATGTGTATTTAAATGTGCAATTAAAACGGTATTCCAGTGGTAGTACGTCTGGTGATGATTGGTTTTCTGTCAAAGACCAGATTGTTCGCTTGTTTATCTGTCAGGCCGACATGTGAAAACTCTCCCCGAGTATCTCATCTTGAAAGGGGTCCCTCACTGTAAACGCTCTGTACCTCCCCCTGGTGGCGAAGTAGAGACATGGCCGGTGTGTTTAGGTGTGAAAGGAGGAGTGTGGTGTGCATGGCCTGTTTTCATCTGCTTAACCTGCCACCTAGGGTCATGGAAGGATTTAACATAACACCAACTGACCGCAAATGAGCATCTCTGCACATCTATTTATTTGGTATGTTTTCGTCACAGTGTTTTCCACCTTTCAATGAAGATAAAAATAAGAATAAAAGAGTAGAATTTAGTTTTAAACATTTGAAAAAGGTGAACGTTGAAGCCTCTCAACGGAAATTGTGCTCAGATTGTATTTGTCATGGGTGAAGATATTCACTCGGTGGGTGTCTAACACTATTTTTTGCACCAACTTAATCTTCATGCAAGCTTTTTGGCTCTCCCACCTCGTGTTTTCATAGATTTGGAGTATGGCATGAAGTCATAGCTGTTTCCCAGTGCAGAAATTCAGCTTTAATAAAATGAGAAAGCTCACACCTACTCGAATGAATGAACGCTAAATCTAAAAATGTACACATAAATCGACTTTCAGAGATCGTTTCTTCGACTTCCCAGCACCTCATTTCCCCTCAGTTTAGGTCCATATGTGCTTTGAAAATCTGCATTACAGTCACTGTTGCAATATCATGGCCACATCTTGTCATGTATTTGAGAATTAACACCTTCCCTCACAACCTATAATTACACTGGAGTGAAATGCTAAATGTTCAATGTGAAAAGTGTCTCACCATGCTGGGTCTAATTTCTGTCTGCCAGATCTGAAGCGAGAGGCCAGTATCTGCCACATGCTGAAACACCCCCACATCGTGGAGCTTCTGGAGACCTACAGCTCTGATGGCATGCTCTACATGGTCTTTGAATTGTAAGTCTGTAATGCACACTATCAAATCAGGACCTCATTTTTTAAATGATTTTGTATATTTCACGCATGGCCGTAACCACGGCAGGAAAAACCTTTATTTTTTCTTCCTTTTTTTTTTTTGTAAACCACCACCACAGCTGCTGATAAGTTCTACATGGAAAAATACTGTTTTCAAAGGCTACAAAGCAATTTATAGACGCTTTGTGGTTACCTGCTCACGCTACTGGAAAGTAGACTAACAGCTACAGACTAATTTTATCACGAGTTGGCAGATGGCTCGTGCTGGTGATTTCACACCCTGTCGCAAACACTACCTACCCCCTCATTTTGGTGCTTGCAAACTTATTAGAGCCCTTGACGGAAGCCAAATGTGTGTTGTAAGTGTGTATTTGAGGATTTATCTAGGCCAGGGGCTGTATATTGTCATGCAAGTATTCACAGTGTATTTGATTATATTTGGGACAGAGAATATTATTCTAACTCAATAGATTTAAGCCATTTTGAGATTTGTTTTGAGATTGATTGTAAGATTATGTTTTAATTTTAAAATATTGTCAAATACTGAAGGTGCACGCCTTTTGTGAATTCATCAAACTGAATTTGACAGATCTTATTCTTTTAATACTAGTGATAAAAAGCATAAGTTGTACTGCTATAAGGAGCGGCTCTCTACTCGCCCCCGGTCTTTATAAATAAAATTTTCCGAATCAAATTGCATGGTTAATTTGTTTCCTCTGCGTGGATTTTATGTTGTAAATCTGTATCCCATATCCTGTTGAAAGCCTCCCCGAGGACTGTAGAGGCTGAAAAGTGCTGTAATGAAAATACAGTGCCTCTGTGTTTATGCAAGTGACAGCAGGTCATAAAACTGCTCCCTGATGGATGTAGCTTTATGCTCTTCGTTATCTCAGCAAGTTGCCAGTTCATCTGTTCTTGTGTAAATTGCTATCTATAATTACTCGCCGCCTAATTTCGACTCGTGTCAACTCTGATCTGTTCTACTCTCTCCTAGCATGGATGGAGCAGACCTTTGTTTCGAAATTGTGAAGAGAGCCGATGCTGGGTTTGTCTACAGTGAAGCAGTGGCCAGGTAGGAGCCACAGCCCGAAACATTACTGGAGCTTGAAACGCACAACAGTTTGCTCTAAATGATCTCCTCTGCTTTCTGTCCACCCAGTCACTACATGAGGCAGATTTTGGAGGCCCTTCGGTACTGCCACGATAACAATGTGATTCATCGCGATGTAAAGGTGAGATCTGTCTCATGCGTCATGATCTAACCACACTGCAGCTAGCAGCAGAGGCCCCGGATGGTTTAAACCTTTACTAAAGATTCTCCTGGAACTGCCTTCCACTCTGGGCTGATGGTAATCTACACTATCTGTGGGCAGAGAAAGGTCGAAAGCCTGACGCGGTTTATCAGAAAACTCTTATCGACGTCCGCTCATCATAATACACCGTCATCATGATTCGGGTTTTGGAACAAACATTTTTTGCCTCAAAGTGTCCCACATTTGCAGAGCAGCGCCTCAGCAAGATTCACGTATCACACGTCAGCCGCCTGGATTTGTTAGTTCTTATTGCCAGATTAACAAGAACCAGTGATTGCAGCAGGATTAGCCAACCAACGCAGGTGACAGACACTAGCAGAGCAGATGGAGCCGTCCTGAAGCAGGTCTTTATCCACACAGGAGCCTAAGACTAATAGCTGTGCATAGTGGTGGGTTAAAAGTAGTCATGAAGTCTGTCGGAGTGATGGATGAGTGGTTTTAATTATTAAGAATGAATCAAATGCGATTATTTGACTTGATAGATGCACAGTGATTGACTTAATTTTGCAAGACTGAGGTCTTTTGAGCATCATGTGGTAAAGGAAACACTCTTTTTGTTATGTGTTTAGGTCAGTTTTTGTGGCTTTTTTCCCTCCACAAAAGCATGATTACATATCTAGATAGACTACCGTTCAAAAATTTGGGGTCACTCGGGCAATGTCATGTTCTCATACTTTTATTCATGCGCTAATTGAAGTGCACAAGGGTTTTCTTTTGTTTTTTGATTATGTTTTTGGCCTTTTTGCCTTGATTATATAGGACAGTGGAGAGAGAGAGAGACAGGAAATGTGTATAGAAAAGTGACATGACATGCAGTAAATGGCCATGGGTTGCATTTGAACCCATGACCACTGCGACGGAGGCTGTAGCTCCTGTTTTTGGGTCACCTGCTGCAAGGGTTTTTAATCATCAATTAGCCTTTCAACACCATTAGCTAACACAATGCAGCATTAGAACACAGGAGTGATGGTTGCTTTAAATATTTCTCTGAACCCTAATGTAGATATTCCATTAAAAATTTCCAGCCGTAATAGTCATTTACCACATTATTAGTATCTAGACTATAGTTCTGATAAATTTAATGTTGTCTTCACTGAAAAAAACTGCTTTTCTTTCAAAAATAAGGACATTTCTAAGTGACCCCAAACATTTAAACGGTAGTGTATATTTCAACACATGTTTAGACACACTCAATTCATCATGAGAATATCACACATTTACTTGTGAAACTTTAAAGCATTAAAGGTATTTTTAGACAAGCTGCTCTCACAGTAGTTGCTGAAGTACATCACTGAAGTGTCTTTCACACGTTTAAACAGCGATTGACCACAAGGTACAACGAGAATAACTCAGTGGTTAAAAAACATATGTATTAAATTTTTAATAAAAGACATTTGTATCTGTAGGAGTTGTTTTTTTCAGTTTGACAGACAATCAGTCAAACAATCCAGTTTAAATGTCAGATATTTAGTTTTCGAGTCTTCATGCTTACTTGGCAGCGAAACAAAGTTGCCGTCACTGTTGACCAGTAGGTGGAAGCGTTGTAACTCCTGTGCGACGGAGCGTGGAGGTGATGACACAGATGCTCGTTCTCGGGGTGAGCGACGGGGTGTTGAGGTTCGGCCCGGGTAAAGCCATCGGCATGGACGGTCGTCTAAACTCTGTCGTGGAGCTGTTAGATGTGGCTTCCTGTAAGAAGGGAATCCGGTTGCCAAATCGGTGTCCAAGTGCTTGGAGGGCGGTTTTGCGCACTGAGCCAGATAACAGCAAGTACATGATAGGATCCAAGCAGCTGTTGAAGGCGGAGAACAACAGCATCACCTCGTTGGTACGATCCACCAGGTGCAAGGAGTAACACGATGCTGTCTCACTGAGTTGGGCCAGGATGTAAATGGGCCGGAAGGCGTGGTAGGGGCCGAAGCAGATGGTGAAAAGAAAAAGCACAAAGAAGGACTTCTTGGCGGTCCGTTCATATCTCTTTGCGTTAGGAAGGTCCGGCCTGTTCCTTGAGACCCGCAGCAGCTGGGAGGCGATCTTGTAATAGGAGACGACCAACATGGTGAAGACGAGCCAGAACAGCAGCACCAGAACGGCGTTGAAGTAGGCTTTCCACCCCACTTTGACCCGGTGCTTGAACTGGAAGCATGTCTCACCCTGCTCTTTGTCCTCCGCCGTGGCGATCATTGGCACGACCCCCATCAGTGACACACCCCACAAAGTGCCGCATGCCACCCAGCTCCATGGCTTGCTGTGTCCCCACAGCCTCATCCTCATGCCTCTACGTGCTCGGCCATTCCCCTTCAGCCTCAAGTATCTGTCCAGGCTGATGAATCCCAGTAAAGCAATACTGATGTACATGTTCATGTAAAATAAGTTTCCCACCAGCTTGCAGGCTACAGATCCAAGCACCCACCGGTTTCCATTAGCGTGGAAGAACACCCTGAAGGGCAGACACGCCAGCAGGACCAGATCAGCCACCGCACAGTTGATGAGGAACACCCGCACTGAGTTGCGGCTTGAATGTACAAAGAGGAAAACCCACAGAGCGAAGAGGTTACCCACAAGCCCAAAGATGAAGAAGAGCGAGTAGAAGACTGCCATCGGCACACGGATGGCCATGTCATTAAATGAACATTCAGTGTGGTTTGTTGAGGAGGGAGAAGAAGAGGTGGCTGACAGGAGGGACGACATTGAGGCAGGGAGGGATGAAGTAGAGTCAGAAAAAGAGGAGTTAGACGATGCTGAGGCTGAAAGAGCTGGTGTGAAAGAGGAGGCAGCGTAAAATGTGGTCATGACGTGTAAGGACTGATGACTGCAGGGGTGTTAACCTGAGAAAGAAGCAAAAATCAAGAAATAAATACACATTGTCACTGAACAAATGAACAAGAACATGTAGATCATAAACAGCCAAAAATAAAGGTAAATGAAACTGCGCTCTGACTGTAAAGTGCAGCTGTGTTTTCTGATTTTGCGAGTAATGTACAGACAGGTGAGTAATCTGTAGGCTGTAGTTTTATGTTCACACACGTAATACTGAGTAATTTTTTCACTGCAAAATGGAAAGTATTGTAAGTTTCATGAAAAAGGTACAGCACCTTATAAAAGAGGAGCCCCAGAAGCAGAGTATTGACTGTTCTGTAAATTATACAAATTTTACGCAACTCAACTTTGATTTAGGTTTTTACGAGTGGGAACTGGGGTCATGGTTAATTGAAAGTTTCATGGCTGTTTTCCACATAAGTTCTGATTTCACAGCACTACACTGGAGGCTGGGGATGTGAGTGTGGACGCACAAGCATGTACGCTCACACACGGTCGCTTTCTGACTGCTACACACAGATGTTTGGATTAAGGCACTCACCGTCGATGCTCCTTCCATAGGAGATTCAACACAGCTGCAGTTTAAATGTGTAGGAATGAACAGAGAGGCATGAGAGCACAGCAGTCCAGAGTGTTCTCCTCCATCAAATGCCCTGTTTAAGAGAAATGATTTTTAGTTGCATGGATGGTAAAATCTAATGAAACTGCCATTTTTGTCCTGAGCTCATTTCTTTTGCTGTCTTCACCTTTCTCATAAAGTCTGGGGATGAGTCATAACTCCTGCAGACTTGTCTTTTTTCACATCGTTTTCACCGCGTCTGCTCCTCCCAGTCCTCTTCTCAGCTTTCTGTTCTCAGCTTGCCTTCAGTCCTTCTCTGTATTAGTCCTTGTCCTCGCTTTAATTTCCTTACAGAAAAGCTTTTTCTCAGCCTCTCCACTCTCTCTCCCTCTCACAGATATGACAGTTTAGTCTGCCGGTCCTCTCGTCTTTGCCTCTTGTTTCCTCTCTCTCTAATTTTGCACCACCTCAGTCGACATCCTCCACACCCCTCAACTCCTCCGTTACAAGAAGTAAAGAAATGTGAAGACAGGAAGCGAGCCCACCACCGCCACCACCACCGCCGCTGCTGCTCACTTTTACCACGTTCCTGAGCTCATTTCTTGCACTTATTCTCAGCGCTGCCCTGAACTGTCGCTTTGAAAATAGAATTCCTAGAATTAGCAAGAACACCAGAGTGTATGCACAGATCGGTGATGCTAATCTAATCCAGAGCACACACAGAGTATGCATGCTTTTCTTTAAATTAGTCCTAACACCTCTCATGTTGGTGATCCTCCAAGAAATCTTTACTTTATATTTGTGTGTTCAGCTGCATCTCTGAGGTTTTGCACTCAAGGGCTTGTGAGCCACTTTAGTGTGGGGTTTAGATTCTATATGACAATGGAAGAAGCTTGTGGTAACTTAATAGACGTCAAAAATACATTAATTTGGAGATCAAGACCCTGCTAGCTCGTCGAACGGAGTCTATAACGTCAGCTGTCTTGGCGAGTCATTTAACTATTTGTCCAACAAATTAGGTATTAAATAAACTGTTGTAATAATATTGTCTGAGCAATTTTACAAGCCTGCTGTTGAATGCGGTTGGCTAAATATCCTTTTGCTTTATGAACCACCTGTTGCAATTCAGCAGCCACAACCGTGGAAGACGGCAAATATTTTATTACCAGCCTCTGTTCTGCAATATTAATCCTATATAAGTAGATGAGAATATGTTACCAACACTCTTGTGACAATTAAATACATAATGGAAAGAGAAGGGATGACAGACATGCATTATTTTATAGCTCGGAGCCTATAATGGACTATATTCTACATTCTTTAGCCTGTTAGATTTGTTGTGCCAAAGTTCTTGCCCACTTTCTAATTAACCTGATCTATCAACTAAGCAGTTTTACGGCTCCAGCGCTAACGCATATCATTGCCATTTGCAGATCAAGAATAGTTCTCCTCTGTGCAGTAAATTGCAGCACGAGTTAATGTCAGATATTTGTTAATTTGACATTACTCCTCATTCTCGGAACTGGATTCAACTCAGCGCTCTGACCTTTGAAAACATCATGCATCTAAAAAAACAAAAAACGCTCATTATCCTGCAGGCGATGACTAAATCCTGGGGTGATGGCTGTTTCCTGTCTGTATTGGCATCATAATAAAAATGTGGTTACCATTGCGCGGGGTTGTCTTCTCATTGTGAAACTGAGGTTCACTTAGCAGCAATTGAGTATCTTGCACTTTTGCACAGATAAAACCAAGCTGTGCTTTGCACAAACTCTGCAGACTGCACAAAACTGTTTTCTTTCTTCATCAGTGGAGAAAAAAAAAGAAGACATTCTAGTTGTTAGGTTGTTCACAGGCTGCTCCAGTTTAACAAGTGAATAAGAATAAAGGTGCACTTGGATGGAAATCTGTTGGTTTAACTTGTTGAAATGTGTCTTTTATTCCTATGCAGCCTCATTGTGTGCTGTTGGCCTCAAAGGAGAACTCTGCTCCAGTGAAGCTGGGAGGTTTCGGAGTGGCGATACAGCTGGGAGAGTCTGGCTTAGTAGCTGGAGGTACAGTGACACGTATACTGAATGATTAACAATCAAAACAACAATGAATATTAACAGTATTGACAAGGAAAAATCAATACGTTAAGATTAGCACGCTTATTTAAACTCCCTCGTTATTCCAATTTATTTACTGGCTGTGATTCAGACGACGTGGAGTGAAATGACTGAGGCAACAACATGAGCAATATTTTAGATGCGAGTATGTTTGTGTGGGTTTCCTCCAGCAGCTCGAGGTCATTCCCACAGCCCAAAAGACGCTCCGATTAGATGAATCAGAAAGTGTAAACTGTCTGTAGTATTCAGGGTATACCCGGCCTCTCTCCCGTTGGATGGTGGGATACACTCGAAGCATTTGCAGGCCTGAAACGGACGGCATTTGTGAAGTCATAGAGAATTTGATATTGAAATAAAAAAAGCAAGTTGGTTTTAGCAGACCTGTCCAGGGTGTCCCCTGCCTTCGCCCGAGTCAGCTGGGATAGGCTCCAGCACCCCCCGCGACCCTAGTGAGGATAAAGCGGTGTATAGAGAATGGATGGATGGATGGTTTTAGCAGACAGCATTTAACTACATAACAACAGACTATTAATCAACAAATATTGTGTTTTTTTCTTGCAATTATCTATGAATTAACAGGAGTAGTAGAATATTTTTTTTTAGTTTGAGCTGTTGTTTAATTAAAACAAGCAATTGAAGATTTGTCAACAAAATCATCAAAATAAAAAAGCCAGATTAGCCTAAATATCTATTAAATTGCCACCCTTCACTTATGCAAAACCCTGTGTATTTTCATTCCCTTGTTACACCAGTTAGTTCTCCAGCATCTTCACTTAATCACTCCAAATTTGTCTCCCAGGTCGAGTCGGCACTCCTCACTTCATGGCCCCAGAGGTAGTCAAGAGGGAGCCGTACGGCAAACCGGTGGACGTGTGGGGATGTGGCGTCATCCTCTTCATCCTCCTGTCTGGCTGCCTTCCTTTCTATGGTACCAAGGAGCGCTTGTTTGAGGCCATCATTAAGGGGAAATACAAGGTAGTTGCAGACTAACAAAACGCTCTCGCTGTCTGTCAAATGCACCAGAGCTGTGCCCTTTAGCTGAAGCTGAGCACAATACTGAACTCCTCACCGTCACTGTGCTGCAACGACTGTCAAACATAACGATGAGCTGTATAGTAATATACTGCGATAGTAGTATTTGTGCTAGATCATTTCAGAACATGAGTGTGGTGTCAACTAGGGCTGGAACTATCGATTGTTTTAGTAATCGAGTGTTCTATCGATTATTGTGATTAATCGAGTAATCGGATTCCCCGCTTGACATGCACATTACAGCATCAAACGTGGAAGTATTGTACATATATAGTATAGAATAGTACAGAGGTACTATGAGTTTGAAGCAGAAAGTCTGAGTGAACAAATAAAATTGAAAACCACCTTCATACCTCTTAACTCTGACTGAGGTTTTAGTGTTTGTCAAGCCGGCTCACACAAAGAAAGCATGACTATGTCAAACTGTAATTGTAGTTCAGTCTTCTGACCTGCTAAACACCGTAAACAGTATAAAAGCTGTGCCGGTTAAAATAGAAGCGTCGCTATAAATTTAAAATCGGATGAAGTGGTAACCATGGACCGCCATCTAGTGACCTGGAGTCTAGCATGCAGTGGATTTAGTGAAGCCTCGATTCAGAGAATTTTAGTAATCGAATTTCTAAATGTAACTGAGTGGGAAAATATTAACATTTGACACTCGGGCTGAAACAATTTCCTTGAGTTATAACCTAAAGTTAACATGAGACTGAATGACACGAGTCAAATCTTAGCAGGTCTGTGAGATCAGTGTTGAATTTTTGTGTCCAAAAGTATTCTGTCCAGACCTTTATTCTTCTGTTGCCTTTGTCCCCTTTCGAAAAGGAAAAAAGAAAAAGACAAAGGTCTGTTAGATTATCTGTTTCAATCGAGTATGAATTTCCTGCTTTGTGCACTAATCTGTGGCAGATGCAGTCACAGCAGGCGACTTGATGGACGATACCGTGGTGTCGTCCATCAAGCTGCTCCTGAGCAGCTGCTGCTAAATTCACAGATATTATTTTGAAGAATCAAAACTCAAAATGAAAAACTCCGCCAGCGTTGGGCAGCAGTGCGGCTCGGTTTTAGATTAACGTTGCAGACAGTGAATTAATAATGCAGCTTTATCTTGGTTGCTTCATATACTAAAAGTATCTGTTCGTCCTCTTGGGCCTGTGCACCCGTCCAGATGAATCCCCGCCAGTGGGCCCACATCTCAGAGAGCGCCAAGGACCTGGTGAGACGCATGCTGATGCTGGACCCCGCTGAGAGAATCACTGTCTACGAGGCCCTGAACCACCCCTGGCTGAAGGCAAGATCTCCCTTTCACACAACCCCAACCCGAACCCAGAGCCGCCAGTATTAAAATGCACTGAACAAATGTTGCTAACTTTAGAAGGTCATTGTCCTCTAGCTTCCTGTCTGATATTTGAAAACCGACAAGCAGGCGTGTACCTTCATGTGGATATTCCGTGTTAAAGTGAACACATTTTGTCACCTTTAGACACGCTGAATCAGCCACACTTCCTTCTGCTTCAAACCACAGCTGTGCTTTCACATCCGCCCGATGACTGCTTTAATGTTTTTCTTTTCTCATGTCCCTGCTTTTTTATATTTCAACAACTTCAGGAGAGGGACAGGTATGCCTACAAGATCCACCTGCCCGAAACGGTCGAACAGCTGAGGAAGTTTAACGCCAGGAGGAAGCTGAAGGTCAGCACGGGGGGTTGATTTTCAACCTGACAGATGCAGCACAATTCAAATATGAGATTAGAGGAAGTGTCACCTCTTGCACACTGTGAAGCTGTCTCTAATGACCCAGATAAATTTCCTGGCAGATGTTTTCTGTGACTCTGAACAGGCCTGTCCTGATTCATACCACTATATGTTTACATCTCACAATGTGGGGCTGTGTAGGGATGCTATCTCATACCTGTGTTCTCGCTACTCTGTATCCCAGGGTGCAGTGCTGGCTGCTGTCTCCAGCCACAAGTTCAATTCTTACTATGGTGACCCCCCAGAGGAGCTCCATGACTTCTCAGATGACCCCACTTCCTCAGGTAAAGCGCACAGGAGATCATAATGTGGGTTCTTTGTTACTGTGTTAGCCAAAAAGAGGAGGCTAGTTTTGCATGACTGGATATGAAGAAGTAGAAACACACACTGAATTCAGCTTCAGATTGATGTTGTCGTTATGTAGGAGTTATTTAATGCGGTGAAAAGATGTTTAAAATATCTGCAGCGTCACGTCAGGTCAGAGATGAAACATATCAACATGTATCTGCACCAAATTACACAACTGGTGTGTTCACTTTCTTGCTCAGTTTCTGCTCTCAGTGTTTCTATTCTAGTATCTTAATGTGACAGCTGGCTGTCTGTGTAGAAGTTCCTCTGCTTAAATGAAGACAGATGTTGCCCAACAGCCTCACTTCCCTGTCTCAGCTTCGGACTTTCACTTCCTTTGATGAGAAGACTGCAGGCCATACCTGTCGATACTTATCAGCATCTAGGAGCCACTTGTGTCGGATTAGAAGCAAAGAAAGTAAAAAGAGCAGTGTGTTTCAGCCCAATAGGTGGTGGCAGTGTAATGAGCTGAGCTTTCCACACTTTCTGCATAGTTTTACACGCGGCCAGATATCCGTGTATGTCCGTTCTGCTGAGGCTAGCAGTCTGCTGCAGTCATGCTTCCTGGTGACTATTTTTACAGTTGCAGGGCTCCAGACATGCTGCTGGTCATTGACTGGACTATAGTGCAGTAGATCCCTGCAGCAGCTTGCCAGTTTATTCATAGATTTGGCTGCTTTTGCTGATTTTTCTCTCTTTGTCAGTGCTCTGTCCTTATTTCCCTCCTGCCTCCTTCTACTCTCTACCTACCCCCGTGCTTCCTCACTCTGGCAGCTCTCTGACTCTTTGTTCTCTCCTTTTCTTCTCTCGCTTTGAGGTGTTAAACTCTACATCCATAGTTGCTGTAAACCTCCTCTAATATCAGCCTCTCTTTGTGTGGTGGTGTCTTTTTTCTTCTGCAATGCTGTCTCTAGGACTGCTAGCTGCTGAAAGTACGTATCCCCCTCCCCACCCATAGATGTATGATACCATCATGACATCACTTGCTTTTTAGCTGCATTTTTTTCCCCTTTAATGTTGAACGATGTGGGTATTAATCCACCATTCCTCTGTCTCCCTCTGTCTTCTCTGCTGTCTTCCTCCTGAGAAAACCTGTTTTGGTTTGATGTGTGTGCTTTATTTACTCCAAATGCTTCCTCCTTGACCCGTAAAGACGACATATTCTGTTTACATGCATCTTCATTACTCCATAAAGAAACCAGATTGAAAGGGCGTACTGATAATTAACTTGTGAGAAGAACAAAAACAGAGGTAATAAGGATAATAACAAGCTCATTTGCTTCAGTGTCCTAACAGCGTCACAGTCAGGTTTTAGTTTGAGCTAAAAGTCATTTACAAAATACTATGAGTAGCACTAAAGAAAAGCTCTAACATTCAGTAAGGATGTTGGTGATTAACTAATGATTGAACTGTAGGACTGGTCAATACTGCGGCACATTTAACTACTAATAAACATTTATTTGTAGGCATTTCGTTCAAAAAATGCCATAGTATAGCTCATTGTTCAAAGAAGTCCATAGTGTGGCCTGAATGTTTGTTTATACGTAACAGCGGTCGACCAATTATAGCCCCGGTTTGACTACTTGAGCTGAAATTTAGCTGTTTAAAAGACTGTATTAGCCTTTTTTAAACTAATTCCTAATATATATATTTTTTAATGTGCTATTTTAGCTTGTTTATCTCTCTGTCCTCATCACTGTTTGGAGGCACGTGTGACGCACACAGCATTATCTGATTGGTTACAAATTCTGAGTAATAGTCTGAAAGATAAATAATTGAAAGTTCTTTTGAAATGACGCATAACCTCTATTTGTATCAAACTGATTACTGATACTCATTATCAGCCCTGAAATAAACGAACATACTAGTCAACTTTTAATTCCTACGGTGAGCAGATGTAATGTAGAATTTTTTTTTTTTTTTTTTTGCCTGGCATCTGAATGTTGTGTTTCATAATCTTTTATCAATAATAATTGATCTGCACAAAGCTGATTGACATTATTATTCCTTATTGGAGCAGTGTGATGCATATGAACAGACATATAAAATGTTTACCTGACGTTATTAACAGCTTAAAAAGCATGTTTTCTTCTCTGCTGTGTCTCTTTCATGCCTCACAGTAACAGTAATATAAGATGCATTAGTTTTTATTCTTTTTAATTAGCGCAGCATTACACATATTTGTAATTGGGATTATTTTCTAGAGTGGTGGCTCAGTTTCCTCTAAAGCGAGCATGGCAATAATTGGAGTCAGGATTTTAAAGTTGAAAGGGCTAAGTAACCCCTATACTCTTAATTTAACCTGAAATATTTTTAGATTGTTTGTAACAGATAAAATGTCATGTTTGACTGTAGAGACCTTTGGAAACTCCAGTCATTGTCATCATTTTCCCCTCACCTGCCATTTAATACGTGGTTACTTACTCAGTCAGATGTTTACGTTTTTCTTTAAAACTTTAGAGAGAAAACCACAGACCACTGTTCTCCATCTTCTCACAGTCTCACTTATTTCGCCTCAGGGCCACAAATGCTTCACAAAGATATAAAATTTAATATATTATTGCATACATTAAATATTTAATTTCCACTTTAGGTACCTTAATGTGTTAGATTCTTTCTTTAACTTGCTGCGCTGCATATTTTTGCATTTTTCTTGGGTGTACTGCTCCTAATCCATCATCCACACTGTGACTTTCTGAAGTGACTTTCTCCTGATGTTGTATTGATGCCATGTACCGCTGTTTCTCTGGTTTTGCTGCATGTGTGGGCGATGCAGCAGGTACTTGGGGTTCAATAGTTCTGAGTGTTTGTGTCTGTTTTCGTGTGTGTGTTCGTCGTGACTTCTGTTTTTGTGTGTTTTATTTTTTTCTTTGTGTGTTTTATTTTTGGAATTTATTTGTTTTTTGCCTGTTTATGGATGTATAAAAGGTGGTAAAATGTCATGTTCGGTGTTTGCATTTTGTGTAGCGTTGAATGCTTGACGGGACTGCTTGGTGTAGTTGAGAATGTTTGTATGTGTTCTGCGTCTCAGTCCGTGTTTGAGTGTGTTACTTATGCCCGGGTGTGCATGTGCAGGGGCAGTGTCGCAGGTTTTGGACAGTCTAGAGGAGATTCACGCGTTGACAGACTGCAGTGAGAAAGACATGGATTTCCTGCACAGTGTCTTCCAGGATCAGCACCTCCACACCTTGTTAGATGTAAGTACAACACATGAGAAGCTTTTCTTCTGTAATACCACAAGTGTCCAGTAGGTGTCAGGACATATCAAGAATCAACCACATGCTTCACCGTCTACTTGCTTACTGTGCTGTAGGTTTTTTTTTTGTTACCATCTGGACCTAATTAGATGTTTTTTGTTGCAGCTTTATGACAAAATCAACACCAGGTCGTCCCCGCAGATCAGAAATCCTCCTAGCGATGGAGTGCAGAGAGCCAAAGAGGTGAGGAAATCATCATTGCTCTAATTAAGGGAAGCTCTGGAAACCTGATTAAGACGTGCTGATGATGAGCTTGTGAGATGAACAGCAAGTTCTTTGTGTACTACTAACGAAAAGCTCCAACATTCATAAAGGATGTTAGTGATGAACTGATGATCGAACAGGAAGACACATTTAACTACTACATTTGTTTGTCGGCTGCAGCTCATTTTGTTCATATTAAATAGATTTTGAGGTCCTGAATATTCAGTCGTACTTAAAAGCGACTGACTGATTGTAAGCCTTCCAGGAAATCGCTCTTTAACTGAAACTAAATGAGAGGATAATTTAAACTAACTAGACACATTCCCAAAGTCTCTAAGTGTAGCTTTTTGATGACTACACTGATATTAAATAATTTACAGCTGTACTAACTAGGGCCCTGATGGACTCTAAGCTCCGTGTATTGGACAAACGATGCAAGGACATCATTCTGCACGACTCCGACACTTAACAATATTTACTGCTTTATGAGAAATTAAGAATATATCAGCTTTTAATCGGCACATCTGCGGCCAATGATGATTATTTTGAAAAGAGCTATAATCAGCCGGGCTCCAGTATGGAGCAGTTTGTACCAGGTCAGATTACCAATCATGAATATAATGTTAGCAGAAGCTGCCAGCTATTTGTCGGAGTTCATTAAATATCTACATCAAGAGGATCCAGATGAGTGTCTCCAAAGCAAGAGAGGTGTGCCAATTAATTTACACACATGGAACAATGGCGGCCACTTCATTAATTATTTAGAATCATAAATTATCCCGAACAAGGAGACGGGATCGATCAGGATCCAACAGCAAGTCACAATGTGTACTTTACTTCACTTCAGACGGATGAGCTGTCAAAGTTTATGAGCTGCAGTTAATTCATTTGTAAAATAGTGGAACCTTCTGAACTCCTTCACAGCTGGAGCAAATACCCCTTATATTGATATTTTACTGTTGGCAGGGCAGTAGTTAGATTGTCGTCACATCTGGACAGGATTTTCAGTGTTTAGGAAATCATAAATATAACACGCTGTTGGTTATTTAGTTTACATTTAGTCCTTTGTTTTGTATTGTGCATCACTTGGTTGGACAAATTGTTAAAGCTGTGAGAAACGTTAAAGTCTGAATGACATGTATCCTGTTTCTGAAAAGGGCTTTTTTGAGACTCTTTCCTTTCTCCTCGCAGGTACTGGAAACCATCTCCTGTTACCCAGAGAACATGGAGGCCAAGGAGCTCAGGAGGATCCTCACACAGCCACACTTCATGGTGGGATTTTGCACAAACACACGGCAGCACACACATTCTTAATTTGATCCTGAGGCTGCTTTGTCTGTTTATGTGGAGCATGCTTATTGGTGTGTGTGATTACAAGCCCACTCAGTCAGAAGTAGGGTTCTTTTGACAATCCACATAACTCCTTTAGCCCCAAAGCAGCTTAGCACCTGAGCTTGGCGAGCCCTCGAGCAGCAGATAGACACATGCAGGAGCATTAGAGGAGCAGGAAGCGCCGAGGAGGATACATGGTGAATGGCTACAGCCTACATCCTGGATGGATACATTCACTTTTGCATCAGTGCTGCCATGCACATCAGAAGAGTCTCGTAGCTGAAGCAGACCTTTGACGAATAAATGGGGAGGATACTGTTGGCAGACTTGGAAAGAAGAAATCAGTGGAGTCTTTAGTGCAAAGGTATAATGCTGTCCCAGTATGGATCGAGTGTAGCTTGTTTGGTGTTTTCGGATGCAACGGTGTAACAGCAAATAATAAGTTCAGCAAGACTAGGCTTGTTTACTCTGTCGATGTGTAGATGTTTTGGCTCGTTGTCAGTTCCTCTGCACAGCAGTTAAATGTGGTCTGACGCTGACATTATTTAGCTCGGCTAGATGCACTCAAAGTGGAGGTGTTTCCATCTGCTGATTCAGTCTGTGACACTTACTGAAGCTGTCACGCTTTAGGTTTGGTTCAATCCAATTAGCCTGTCCTGCTCTCTGACCTGACTGGCTCGGGTTGTCATCCTGCCACACACATTTAATGGCGCCGCAAGCTGAATGGGTGTTAGGGGATTTAGAATGGCAGCACATGCGGGAAAAAAGCACGTCTCACTCCACATTTGTCTTTCTTGTGTGACTACATGACGCAGTGTTGGAAGGACATCTTTTGTAGCCGTTAATTGTGAAGTTATTTTGCGGTTCTTTTGTGGGGATTCAGCGTCAAACACTTTCAGTCCATTGTTGATGCATTTGTAAGTGCCTTGTGAAGATCTGTTTTTAGCACTTGTTCTCCTCAGCCACTCAGTTTGCTGTAAGTCAGAAGCCTTTAGCGCCAGCTGTTCCAAGGCTGTATGGCTGTCATGCATCATCAGTGTACACATTGTTGCTCTGATGAACAGATGTGATCATTTGGCAAGCTGAGCTGCTGGATGTTTGTAAAAACTCACAGTGTGTCAGTGACATGATTAGTGCCCAAAGAGGATTAGTGGAAGCCTCACTCTTTCCAATGCTGCCATTATTTGTGCAATGATTGTCTTTTTTTGCAACCACTCGTACCTTCTTCCTGTCAAGAATTTGGTCAGATTTCTTTAGGTCAACTTGAGCCATTTTTGGATTTCAGTCAAAAATGTGATTTTGTGCTTCAACACCGATGCTTGCACTGATTGCTTACATTGTTTGTGTCACCCGTAAGCATTGTCGTGGGTGAACAGCGTGGCATTAATACCGTGTTAATGGGTTTGACACCCGCCTGGTTCATTTACAGAAGCATTGCAATACTTTGCACTTGTTTGCACGTCTTAACATTCGTGACTGACTGTGTACATTCAGGCTCTACTGCAGACTCATGATGTGGTGGCCCACGAGGTCTACAGCGACGAGGCTTTGAGGGTGACCCCCCCACCTACTTCCCCATACCTGAACGGAGACTCTCCGGACAGCACCAACGGAGACATGGACCTGGAGAATGTCACCAGGGTCCGCCTGGTCCAGTTCCAGAAGAACACTGATGAGCCCATGGTGTGTGGATAGAAAGATTCTTGCAGTAAATATGAGATATAAATGAATGTAGATGGTCGCTTTTTCATCCGATCAAGTCACTCTTTTCTGTCTTTACCGATAATTTACACTTCAAAATGACTGAAAATGTAAGATGTAGGTCAATTTCCATCACACAGCGAGTTATCACTCAAGATTGAGTCCTTGGCCATTTCTCAGTTGAAGTATTGTAATTATATGTTGTGAAGCAGCATTACAAATGGAATTTCCTGTCAAGTCACCAGAAAGATTATGTTTAAGTGTGCAGCTCTGGGACTAAACTGTGTCTAGCCGTCAGCACTGCCTTTCTCTGCTGCAATAATCTGCAATTAGTTCCCCCTCTGACCCTCTCTCTCTCTTCTAGGGTATTACTCTTAAAATGAACGACCTCAATCACTGTATTGTGGCCCGCATCATGCATGGCGGAATGATTCATCGACAAGGTTTGCATCCACCAGTGATATCATATGTGAAGAGATTGCTGCTTTTAATATTTGATTAAAGTAGGCAGGGTAAAAATTCTTCTGTTACACTCTCATATTTGACTGACTTCTGGTAATGTACCACTGAAATGGAACTCTTCCTTACATTAGCCGGGCTCCCCCTGGAGCCATCCCATCAGCCCCTGGGGTTTTTCTTGGCTTTGTGAAGCACTGATGTTTAAACACCCAAGATCCTCATTTGTAGCCTTTATTAATTCATTATTTCTCCCCTTCAGGGACTCTGCATGTAGGAGATGAGATCCGAGAGATTAATGGCATCAGCGTTGCTAACCAGACAGTGGAGCAGCTCCAGAAGATGCTGGTAAGTCCAGACTCTCCTCTTTACATTTGAACTGTGATTCAAATCTTTCAGCTTCTTTTACCTGATATTAGGCTGCACTGTTATGACCAAAATTGTCATCATTAATTTGGGGGGCAAAATATTTTTAATGCACATGTACATTCAAATAAAAACAGCACCGTTTCCCCTTCCATGTTTTGCTGCATTCTTGCTAGTTTACAGAAATATTACTTGAATTAAGTGCACCTCCAAGAAGCAAAATACGAAATTCTAATGTGCCAAAAATGCCTTCCTTGTTGAACATGTGCTTATTGATAGACGCTGCAATTTATCAGTGTTTTGTAAATGCCTCCTATGCAGGCTATGGCAGAGAAACTTTTATATTTAGTGCTACTTAACAATGTTATAGTAGTGTTTGTCTACGTTACTCTGACTGAATACATCGGGTCCTGAGTTTACGATGTCCTCGACCTATGGCGTTTTGTCATAATGTCAGAACTGGTCACGTGGAACAAGTTGGTGAGCGGATCGGACGAATACGTCGTCACGCGCTGCTATAAGACGGCTTTGTTTACATTCTCAGATTGGGCTACATTCGCTAACGTTTTGCCCTTCATTTTGGCTCACAAGTGTAAATCAGACTCTTGTGATGCTTCGAAGAAAAGGAAAACCATCTCCATGTGTGCTCTCTTCACTGCAGCGTAAAATCTGCAGCTGTCCAGCTAGTTAAACTTGTGCTGGCAAAACGAATCGTGAGTCGTAGCAAAGTTGACTTCTTTACTGTAGCTCCTGATATACATTACAAACAAAATGAAAACTGCAACAAAAACAGAATAAAACAACATAAATACATGCAAATAAATCCTTTCAACTGAACCAGCAAGTCCAAAAATGAAATTAATTACTTATGACGTTGCCTCTGTGGCGTTTACAAAATAGAAAGCCGTGCATCCAGAAAAGCACGTATGTGTGTAAAGCTAAACATCCAAATCGCGGACAGGAAGTAACAACTGTCAACAGACAACTTCCAAATAAAGGCTTTTTCGAAATAAAAGTACATTGATAACTCTGCCTTAAGGGCAACACAACATGGAAGTGAAATTAGATTTAATAAAACGCTCAGAACAGAGTGAAACACCGACGAACATCTGTATTATTAGATGAAGCTGTAAAAACAGTGCAACATATTCTGTTATCTTCTTGTAAAACATCTCATACATGCATAAAAGTTATTGGTGTTCATGACTTTTATGAAGAACTGATCAATATCTTGATGTATGTAACGGCTTTGTTTACATTTTCTCTGAAGTTCCAACTTATGGCAAAAATCAACTACATCAATCTGTAGGAACGGAACTCTGATGTAAGTCGAGGACCTCCTGTATTGTGACTAAAAATCACATTTTCCATGCATTATTTTCCCTTGTTTCCACAGAGGGAGATGAGAGGTAGCATCACCTTCAAGATTGTGCCCAGTTACCGATCCCAGTCGATGTCGTGTGAGGTAGGCAATCGTCACAACACACCAAAAAATACTCCAACAAATTGTTTAATATTCATTGAGGGCAATTAATTGATCATTTTGATTACTGACTTGCAGAAAGAGTCACCAGATCTGTCTCGACAGTCGCCTGCAAACGGTCACGCTAGTGTCACCAGCTCCATCCTGGTAGGTTTCCTGACAGAAGGTGGTCATTCATGAAGCCACATGTTCATCAAATCATGACTAATTAACGTTTTCATTCCCTCCAGGACCTGCCGTCAACGATCCAGCCCAAAGGCCGTCAGGTGAGTTTTCCTAATTCTCCATACCGTGACTGCACTCCTCCAGTTCAGTTGTCTGCTCCTTCCTTTGCTTTACAAATTTCTGCACTCCAACACTCATCATGACAAATTTGCATGCATGTACTGACGTGTATGTACTTTAAAGCACTCATGTTCTTCTTTTTTTTCCCCATTCCGTCTGTTTTGTTTACATCACGTACTACTCTCCGGTGTACGGTCTTGACTGTAGCGTGCCTCTTCCTTCCTTAACCACTGGAGGATTCCTGCAAAGTTATAGAAATGAGCATATATTAGAGAACAAAAGATGATAGTTGTTTTTGTCTGCTGCATGGTGCTCCAGCGTCACACTCACACAAGTATGAAATGTACTAGATTCAGCATCCGATTACGGGTCCCTCATCGCACTTCCTTTGTTTCTGCCCCCCAACATTTTCTACTGCATGATATATGTGTGTGTGTGTGTGTGTGTGATGCTCTCAACCCCATAGATCTCCAGACCTGCTGTCAAGGACAAATTGTCCATCAAGGTAAGATGCATCTAAGTGGACCCTTCGTAGACGTAGATCCCAGCTCCTCCCACCCTCCCCATCGCAAAGTTTGGTTCCTCATCATAGTGGTGTTCAGATCCCATGTTAGCTGTCAGAGCTTAGCCGTCATACTGGTGCGTCAGTGGACATGAAAGGCAACAAAACATGTGGATGTATGCGCTCAAGTCACCGGTAAAACGGATATACTCGCAGACAGAGAAGCTTAAAAAAAAAAAAGAAAAGGCGCTTTGTTGAATCATTTCTGTGCTGCTGTTCATCAGTCTAAGTGTCTGTGCCTTTTCCTGCTTCGGCTTATATACTCTTGATTTTCCCCGCTACTGCCTTTTCACTGTTAACAAGTGTCAGCAGCGCATTTGATACATTTTTTGTCTCACTGTCCTGCCCCCACAGATCTACGTACGCGCCCAGTTTGAGTACGATCCGGCAAAAGACGACCTCATCCCTTGCAAGGAGGCAGGAATTCGCTTCCGGGTGGGTGACATAATTCAGATCATCTCCAAGGACGACCACAACTGGTGGCAGGGAAAGCTGGAGAACACCAAGAACGGCACGGCAGGCCTCATCCCATCTCCTGAGCTGCAGGAGTGGTGAGTAGAAGACACTTGTTCATCTGTACTGTATTTCTGAGATTACAAAAGGTTATTCTGAACTAAAATTACAAAAAATGGCGTAAAAACACATTGACTCTTTTATGGGTAATTTGTGACCCACTTATGGAGTAGTGTAGGGTCCAATCACTCGTGCAGGTGAGAGTGAAACAGTGCATCCATTGTTTCCAGGCGTGTGGCATGTATAGCAATGGAGAAGACCAAACAGGAACAGCAGGCCAGTTGTACCTGGTTTGGCAAGAAGAAGAAACAGTACAAAGACAAATACCTGGCCAAGCACAATGCAGGTAAGCCAACGAACACAGTAGCATGCTAATGGTGCAGCGGTGCTCCACTAACCCAGGATAAGCTGTTAACTTGTTAGCTTGCAATGCAAAACAGTTGAACTTGAAGCCCATTTGTTTGTACAGTTGACAGAGTTTAGATATTATACATCAGGCTGTGGAGCACAGATTGAAGCAGCTAGGTGTAACGCTCTGAAGGGTACTGCATTCACAAAAGAAAATATGTTGGAGAATTTGTGGGATTATGAATTATCATTTTGTATAAGAGGACAGTGGGTCCTGATCAAATGCAGTGAATATGAGACAGACATTTTCTTCAGAATTTAGAATTACATGCATATATTTTTATTGAGTCATGTTAAAAGTCATCACTTATGTAAATGCAAACTTTTCCATGAAGCGAGAAGTATAATGTTGCAGAGGATGTGTAACATGGCCCCTGTTTTATATTGGCTTATACACTGCCTGTCCAAAAAAAAAAAAGCTGCCACCTGGATTTAACTAAACAAATAGGTAAGAGTCTTCCATTGGATACTTACTGCAGTGATGAATACGTTTCAGCTGCAACAATTTATTAAACCCTAGCTGATGTAGTGAGGAGCTTCTCATTTCTTAAACAACCATGCTGGAAGACACATCCTGTGGTCGTGGAAAGGATGTTAATCTGTTTCAGAAGGGCCAAATTATTGGTCTGAATAAAGCAAAGAAAACAACTAAGGAGATTTCTGAAACTACTAAAATCGGGTGAAAACCCTCCAACATATTATTGAAACCTGGAAGGGTAGTGGAGAACCATCATCTTCCAGGAACAAACTCTTAGATGATCGTAGGAAATCAACAGTAGAACTCATGGGTATGTTTAATAGTGAAAGAAAGAACATTTCAAAATGCACAGTACGAAGGGAACTCAAAGGATTGGGACCAAACAGCTGTAGCTCTAAAAAAACACTATGCTTCCTTTTCCTTGTAGAAGTTTGTACATATATTCTCGTGATGACTTTATGAAACGCTGACATTTTAGTTGAAGCTTGTATTCACTAAATTAAATCGGGTAGCACTATTACTCCTGTCTGTGATAACAACCCACACCTTTCCCCACAATTATGAGTGAAGGTCTCTTGTTTATTTCTTCTGTGTGCAATACCCCTCCATGGTAAAGAACATGTGGGATAATCACATGTTGCCCCTTTTGTGGTTAGTGTAACTGATCCAGAATGTTGCTGCATGTCTGTTGTGTTTTCCCTCTGACAGACCTCTTCTACTGCTGTCTTACTTCTTTAGTGACTAACACCGTTGCAATTAACAGCTTGTGTTACGGTGTTTTGTTTATTTTTTTGTTCAATTTGTGTTCTTATATGGTGTCTTTTTATTAACCCTTCCGCTCCCACCCTTTGTCCATATTTCATGCTGTCTCTTACCCAATGACATGGCTGCATGTAAGTAACTCCAGAGAGCTGGCATCCAGCTTCTGTGTTTTTCTTCCTTCTCTCTGCTTTCATACCTCGTCCTCTTCCTAATGTCTCCTTGACTTTTGAATGACGGCCGCATTGTTAGGGTTGCTACGAGCCGCTCTGCTCCGGTTTATTACTCGCAATGTATTCAGTCTGAAGGTAGATGCTAGTCAGCTTGATCCTGTTTTTCTATTTGGCCAAGGCTAGTGCAAATAAGCGGGTTTTAATGCTTTCTCAAGGCATTTGACCTTCATCGGGTCTGCTTGCTGCTTGTTTGAACCAGTAGTTGGTGTACATTATGGCATCATTTGAATAATTCAGCTCTAAATATTAAAGCCCATCCAACTTCAGAATCTCAGGCTTGATTTAAGCCACAGGGACAAAACATTGGAATTAATGTTAATCTCATTAGCATCGCTCATGTCCCCTCTGATTCTCTATTAGATTTGAATTTATTTTTGGAGATATGTTTGTGTCCACTAAGTTGCCGGTCTCCCAGGTTAACCCAGCTAAAATCATCCCAATCTGATACAGCAGCGTTGTGATTAGTTTTGTGTCATGAAGTAACCTGAAATGATAAGAATCAACATCTGTGTAAACAGTAGAGCCTTCAAGAAGTCCAGCTAACCACAGAGCTGTTTTATTAGACTGCCTCTTAAACTGATTACTCTGCTTGTTTACCACTGCTTTCACAATTCACTGTTAGACGTAGAATTTTTAGATTGTGACTGTTGTCTTTTTAATTTCCACTTATCCTCTGAGCTTTACATGATCCATCCTGTTGGCCTTTCACAGCTAATCGAGTATTAACCGAATGTTTTTCCTCTTTTGTGCAGTGTTTGACCAACTAGATTTGGTGACGTATGAGGAAGTGGTCAAACTGCCGTCATTCAAGAGGAAAACGCTGGTTTTGCTTGGTAAGTAGGCTTGACTGTAAAAATCGGATTAAAGTTAACAGATTTTCATTCATAAAGGTATATTGTAACATACGGTTTAGTACCTTTTAATGTTGGTTTTGTTAGGTACGCATTTATATTTGTGAACCCAAATGGTGTGCATGAAAATGGCGCTCGTTGCCGTAATCTTTCATGTCTGATGTACCTGGAATTTCTGTTGTGAACATTTGTATATTCATGTAGTAGCTTAAAGGTGCAAAAATGAATGCACAAGCATATATATTTGGAATAAAAAAATAAAATATACCAGCAGAAGTACTGACCTAAATGTGTTCAAAACCAAAATTCCAAGTACACGTGTACATAAATAGCATTACAGCAACAAACCTATATTTTCTAGCACACTTCCATAACTTTTCCATTATTATGTGAATGAAGATAATTTTACAGTTAGCGTAGCAAAATAGTGTTTAGATGGATTTAGCAGATTATTTTTTAAATCTATGTTTGTAGTGCAAAACTTGTGAGGACAGGGAGATGATGCCACTTCATTTATCGTAATAAATGAGATTTTTCCTTCAAACTTTGACAAGAAACAAGTTCGTTTCCATGGATACAGTGAGGTACACGGTGGGCAGCAAATTGCACAGCCGAATACAAATTATAAAATTTAGCTCTGAGGGACAAATTACAAAAAAAAAAAATCACAACTAAGAAGATATGTGGAGTCGAGCTTTAGGAGGTTGCAAAGTCTTATGAACTTGATCAAAGTTTTGACGTGAACTGGGAGGTTTACTCTTAAGTATGAAGCATTGAATTCAAATTATAAGATAAGGATAAATAATAAAAGTCTTCAGACGTATTAAAAGATCTCTGCTGCCACATCTTAAAGACACAAGGTGGAGAACTTGACTGGCAAATGGTTGACACTACAACAGGAACAGCAAATGACAAAATAAACGCCAAACTAAGACCAGCAACAATCAGGAAGGGATTTAAGTCAACGTCAGACGTAGAAAGATAAAAGGGACAACTCACTGCCATCGCCAAAAAACATCGTGCAACAGAGACGACCTTCTGTGCAGCGAGCTTCTACCAGGCTGCAGCTATTTGAATCATTTACTTCTACTGATTGACCAACATGTATGATTTAACCTCCTCTTCTCTGCTTTGATTCAGGTGCACATGGAGTTGGTCGGAGGCACATCAAGAACACACTCATCACCAAACATCCTGACCGCTTCGCCTACCCAATCCCTCGTAAGGACACACAGAACGCGTGGTGAAGGGGTTTAAATGTACAGAAAACCTAAGCAACACGTCTGCACTGCTGACAACAACAGCATACATTTATGAAAATATTCAAGGACAGAGATTTGTTCATACCAACATTTAAAGTAACAATTGTAGATGCAGCTGTTACATCAGCGGAGTGATGGATCTGACATTGGACTCAAGTTTAGTCTTGTGTTCAAGCCTTGGAAACACAAACAGACTCAGCATCATCATGGTCTTTCAGTCTACCCATTATGTCGAGTTATTTCAATCCCTCTCTTATCCCTGTCGCTCATTGTTTGCCCATCCATCTGTCTCCCTGCTCAGACACAACTCGGCCTCCTAAGAAGGACGAGGAGAACGGAAAGAACTACTACTTTGTCTCTCACGACCAGATGATGCAGGACATCAGCAACAATGACTACCTGGAGTACGGCAGCCACGAAGACGCCATGTACGGGACCAGGCTGGAGACGATCAGGCAGATCCATGCCCAGGGCATGATCTCCATCCTGGATGTGGAGCCACAGGTAACGGACAAGGTGTTTGTTCTTTCTAAATGCACTGACAGAAAATAAAAGTTTGCCCAGTCACAGAAAGACTACAACTACCTTCAGTTCATTAAGTAGTATTTCTTCAGCACGCAGAAATTAAATCCACTTAATAATCTAGAATTACCATGAACTAAACATTTTAATATGTGGAGAAGGTGTCACAACCAGAACATGTCATTTTTAACTGGGCACCGCTGGTCTTTAACCCTCCTGTTCCAAATAGTAGTAGTTTTACTGATATATATGTAATCATTTTAGATATTTCTAGGATTATTTTTGCAACATTTTTACTCATTTTTGATGAACATTTAGAATAAAATAACTACTGAATTAAAGTGAAAATACATTTTTTTTCCACCCACCAGGCACTAAAGATCCTCAGGACTGCCGAGTTCGCTCCCTATGTCGTCTTCATCGCAGCTCCCACCATCACCCCTGGCATGACTGAGGTACGCTCACATAGACTGTGCTTTCTCCTATGCTTGTTCATGTTTACTTCATTTTTTTAACCTACTAACTTTGATTAAGTAACCACTTGCACGGCTTTTCCGCTGACTTTCTTGTCTGAATTCGGGGGCATTTCACGCAATACTGATCATAAAAACACTCCTCAAACTTAAACTGTGTTGTGCTGCGGAAATTTATGAACAGAGAATTAATTTCAAGCCCAGTTTGATCCGCAAACGGAAGAATCTGCTTTCCATGTTCTGACAGACATTAACTTTAACAGTCTGAAAGCAGACCAACAGAACTGATGAGCCTACTGCATTCAAACAAGCAAACCCAGTGTGAAAACGGCATTAATTTCTGTTTCTGTCGTCCTCATTAGTGTTTCTCTCACTGCACATGCCCTGTTTACTTTAAGCATGTTTGTATTTTCTTTGGCATGCCTATTTTCATTTGCACTCAAGGTCCCAAAGTGGTGCAGGAAACTGCCTGTAAGTACTGATTAAATGGTGTGAGTTCAGCTCCTGTTTGGAGATTGTAGAAAAGCCCATCTGGCCTCAGTGTTTGTGTAACTAGCAGCTGTCTAGCTTTGTTCACTCCTGTTCCTTTTGATTTCCTCTAATTCCTCTAATCCCCCCCCAATGATCCCCTGATTTGGGTGCTTTCTCGGTGGTGTTTCTTCATTTACAATGCAACTTAATGCATTGTTGTCTCTTCCTGCCTCCTCCATTTTTCCCTTCTGTCCTGTTTTTCCACAGTTTGGGGTAAACGTCTGATTTGCAATTTTCTTGATCAAGTATTGCAATTTAGATTTTAGGTATTTTCCCAAAAATTTGAATACGCAACGCTTAATGAAATTTATATTTGACATTATCAGATAAAATCACTGTTGCTGGCCTTTGTTTCCAGACAGAAAAATAAAGCTTAAGTATACTACTAGCTTTCTTTAAATATTGAACTAACTTTTGACAAGAGGTTTAGTGAAAATGTTGCTTTTAGGGCTGCAGCTATCGATTATTTTAGTAATCGAGTATTCTATTGATTATTCTGGCGATTAATATAGTGTATGGATTTCTCACTTGACGTGTGCGTTACAGCATCAAAAGTGGAAATGAGTGTGCTGTGCAACAGAAAAAAAACCGTCCTGGCCAAACACGGGCAGACATCTACGGTGTATTGTACATATGTAGTATAGTACAGGGGTATTCATCTAAAACTCAGATTGGCTAATTCTGTGTCCACACACCACAAATGGAGTCTTTAGACGCCTCAAAGAGAACAAAAACACAACAACGTTTCGACTCCGGTCAAAGCAAAGCGTTGACTTTTGTTTTTCCCGTTCGGCCACCAGGACGACTCTCTTCAGCGGCTCCAGAAGGAATCGGAGATGCTTCAGCGGACCTACGCTCACTACTTTGACCAGACCATCATCAACAACGAGATTGATGACACCATCCGCCTGCTGGAGGAGGCCGTAGACCTGGTGTCCACCACCGCCCAGTGGGTCCCCGTCTCCTGGGTCTACTGACACACAATCAACGGCAGTTAGCTCGTCACTCTGAACGATCCATCTCCAGTTCATCACAGAATCTAAACTCTGTCGAACCACCTCGAGTCACGTCTCTCATCACATTTCTGTAGATAAACTGTTGTTGAAAAAGAGGGAAACAAAGAAACTTAATGACTGACGCCTCATCAAAGAGACTTCATCTTTCCACCCCGACCCCCTTTTTTCAACAGCCTCAAAGGCATATTGTTGTGTACATATATACATATATATATAAATGATAAAAAACTAAGTGAATATGGTTCTGTCCTCATATAGTTGAAGGGTGGGGAGTGGTGGGGCAGTGTAGTAGAAATTTTGTACTTTTCTTTTGTAATTGATGGATGGATGGTAATATTGGAAAGGCAATAGCGAGCATGACCATAAAGCAGTCTTATGGGGGTGCCTGTGTGTGTGTTGACCTTTAAGGCACTTCTTGTGGTACTCTGTGTCCTCCTCTCCCACCCCCCCACTCTCCTCGGCCCCTGTGTCAAACAGGCCGAACCTTGAAGCACATTAGAAGCTGCTACAGTGGCGACAAGTAACTCCCTCAGCTCCAAATGCAAGTTTGAGTGAAGCAAAAAGCACAGGAAACTTGGCAGTTTCTTTCTCCCTCATCCACCCTTATTTTATTTATTTCTCCAACCCTCCGTGCCTTTCAGTTTGTTGAAGGAGCACACTGCATCCCTTTTCGGCGTCTCTCCCCTGTTGTTGCTATTAGCCTGCTGTTCTATGCTTCCCTCCCCAACCTTCGGTGGTCTTTGTTTACATCTCAGTTTGCACAAAAATGGACAATGAAGAAAACATGTACTGCATTTTGTCAGCTCAGTTTTCATTATGTCTTGCCTACTCTCTCTGGCTGTCTTTGCCCCTCCTCCCTTGTACACAAATTGCTAATCAGTGGTCAAAAAAGACCTGGAATGTTGTTTCTGGGACACTTATCAAGCTATGAAAAAGCACTGACATCCACCACTAAACATGGCTCCTGAACTGGAAGACGACAAGGAAAAAAAAGAAGAGAATAAAATGGAAAGGAGAAAAACTGCCTTATCAGAGCCTCGGGGGATGAAGTCGGTAACACCTATGCACACCCCTGGTTCCTGCCAGGCAGACCGCCACGACAACAATTTTCTTCTTTCCTAACACTCCGATAGTGAGCCATGCTTGTTAAAAATGAAGTGTTCATAGGAATGTCTGTGTGGATGGGTAGGGCCTCATGTAGGTGGGACAAATCCAATCCTAGAGCCACCATTTTGGAACTGTTAACTGTTGTCTTTAAAAATATAAGGAGTATTCTTGTTTTGGGGGAGAGAAAAATAACAAAATTTTGTGTGTAAATGTTTCAATGGTGCGTACGTCATATGAGTGAATTACCAAGAGCCAGTGTATATTAACCCTAAAAAGAAGCTCAGTATGTGACATAACCTCTTCATGCTTGACCAAAAGTGGCACAACGCTCTCCCACCTGCAGTAACTCGGTGCGTACGGCGCATCAGTCTGAAGGCTGGAGAAAATGAAATCAAAAAAGTAAATATTTTAAACTGTGGTGCGGTTGCCGTTTTTCCACTTTGAGTAAAGCGTTTTCATTTCAAGTCCTGTGTAAATTACCTCTGCAAATGACAAAAGCAGCTCTTCTGTATGAAATGTTGTTCTTTTTTGTTATTTCATTTTTAAAAAAAATATATTTCCTTTTACGTGTTTAAAGTAAACCGACTCGTCTTGATTCTTCTTTGAAATGTGGGTGCAAGTGAGTTAATGCGTTGGTGTAATTTTGTTTTTTCTTTGTACACAAGAGCCAACAAAAAGCTATCAAACTGTTATCCCTTGCTAGCACTGTAAAGTACAGTAAAGAAAGCTGCTTTGTGGGTGAAGGGTTTTATTAACTCATATTAGCTTACATAAAACTATTATATTTGTTGACTTTTTAAAAATTAAATCCACAGAATAGCACTCTTCTATCCAGCAGGTGGGTGTAAGGCCCCCTGAGACACCCGAGACTGCGCATGCGCAACACCACATCCAGATTCTGCTGTTTGAGTTTTGAGAGCCTATCGGAAAAGCTGCTATTTCTATTAATACACGGTAAGTACATCAATACTTTTTAAACTAGTGGCGTTGTTTTGTTGTACGTTAGGTTAGCGATACGTGACATGTTGTGTTGTC
Source organism: Acanthochromis polyacanthus (assembly GCF_021347895.1). NCBI lineage: Eukaryota > Metazoa > Chordata > Actinopteri > Pomacentridae > Acanthochromis > Acanthochromis polyacanthus. The sequence goes on along the minus strand of NC_067134.1, from coordinate 24,318,905 downwards.
TCGTGTTTGAGTACTTTGGGAGAGCAGTGTGTTCGGACGCGGTTGCGAGCTCAGCGGCTAGCTTAGCCTGCTAGCTAATTGACACAGCTGTTAGCCAGCCAGCTCGTTAATTAATGAACACCTGCGTGAATTAGTTCCGCAGCTGTTCGTGTTTATTATAGGAGAGCGGCTCAACCTGGATCTCTCCGTTGTATGGCTGGAGCTTTACGCCTGCTTGTTCTTTGAAAAAGTTATTTTACTTTCTGGTTAACTGAAACCTAATTGGATGCATTGGAGTTCAACGTCCATTGGTTTGAATTAAACCGCGCTTCACATTGTGTAGCATTACTGTTGGAGTAGATAAAAAAATTTAAAAATGATGTAAATTAAAATAAATTGCCTCTTTTAGTTTCCATAATTTGATCACACCCCTCCTTTCTTGAACTGCTCAACTTCAATACAGTTTATGAAGTCACGTAAACAGGAAATAAACTAACAACCATTGCTGTTTGTATTCACAGTAGATAAATATAGATAGTCCATGAGTCAAGTGGGTAAAATTGGGGTCATCGGTACCACTTTGGGGGGCAAATTCTCATATGCGTTTTTGTTAAGGGCAATATCCCTCGTAACTATTCCTGTGTGATAGATATGCACAAGTGGCAGTTTTCCAACTGTGGGCCTGAGAGGGTTAAAAGAATTGTGCAAAACCATGGTTATGGCGAAAATCACAAATAAGTGATAAAGCTGTCCCATCTTAATGTACTTAAATTATCCCAATGTACATTTTAGTACCACTTACGTTTGGCCACCTGAAATGGTTCCAGAATCTGTCTGGTCTATTTGTAATGTTAACACCAAGGAAAGCACACAGCGTGCCCACGGTCATAGCAACAGTATATACTCAGCCAGTTCATACATTAGGGAAAACAGCTTATTACAGGAAAACAATAAAAATATTAGAATTAGGTCATTTTTTAAAAATTTAGATAGCATTAAGTTCTGTTTTGAACACAAAGGGCCATTCCAAAATGTACTCTGGAGCATTTCTGGAGATGTTCAAGACATTCTTCCCAAACTAAAGCAAGGGATAGGCTGGTAAATGGTGAGCCCTTTTGTTCTAATGGGACACAGTCTGCAAAAACTTGCGACTTGCATAAAATACATTAAGCTGCCACTTTGAGAGGTCCATCATACCAAATTGATATATGCATGGGTAGCATAATAAAATGGCAAAGGTGGCAATTTGCCCCCCTGAGTGGTACCGACCAACCTGTCTGGCTCATGGACTATATAGCAAACATGGAGGTCTTTAACTGCACAACCCATAAAATCAGAAAAAAAGAGCATTTAGTAAATCAGTTCAACTAAAAGAAACAGGATTTTTAACTGTCCAGATTCATATTTTAGCATCTAAAACTGGATAAAACAGCAAAATTTAATATTTTTTTTCTCAAGTGTATTCTATTAACTAGTCTTGCTTTAGTGAGTTCATTGCTCGTTATGTTGGCCCTAACATTTTTGGGTTTATGACCCAAAAATAACCCCCAAAATTTCTGATTTGTATTTATTTTTTAAAATTATTTTGTATTTGTTTTGCGATATTGTTGATCAGTTGTAGCTGTTGTACCTGATTTTATATTTAAGAACTTGTATCTGGAGAGTTATATGTATATTTTTCCATCATAGATTTATGATTTTAACATAAATGCTCAAATTAATTACTGTTTGGATTAATGTTTATGTGTTTTTATTTTTTTTATCAATATTTATTTTTTACTTAGTCATCCTGTTGTCAGGATTTAAAGTCCTGATGATGTATTCCCTGCATTCCCACAATCTCAGATCTGACTACTGCAACCTGATGAGAGTAAAGTTGGTACAGCATCTTCCAGGACGATGATGAGTTCTGGTGGTTGGGAGTGTTCTCTGCAGCAGAGGTAATTATGAACTGCTCCTTGAAGTGGCTATAAACAATAATCAAAGGACAGTGTGAAAGGTGGTTTTGGCTTTATGGAGCTTTATACCGTCCTGTCCAAAACGTTACGACTTTGGAAGATCCCTCGTTCGAATCCTGGGATGGGCCTGGGATCTTTCTAAGTTTGCATGTTCTCCCTGTACATGCGTGGGTTTTCTCCGGGTACTCCGGCTTCCTCCCACAGTCCAAAAATATGCTGAGGTTAATTGATTACTCTAAATTGCCCGTAGGTGTGAATGTGAGTGTGATTGTGTGTCTGTATATGTAGCCCTGTGACAGACTGGTGACCTGTCCAGGGTGTCCCCTGCCTTCGGCCGAGTCAGCTGGGATAGGCTCCAGCACCCCCCACCACCCTAGTGAGGATAAAGCAGTGTATAGAGAATGGATGGATGGAAATAAAAAGGACACACAGAGCACAGAAAAAAACCACATACGACCGCAGTCGTGACACTTGGCTGTATCTATCTCAGTGTTCCACAGTTTGCTTAAGGCCTTTTTACAAGTTAAAATACTTAACTTACTTATAGAATCACAGTAGTGTATGTGACTGTTTTGTTGGTGTTCATGATGTTTTCAGTTGGAAGCTGAATTTGTGAGCGTTACTCCTGCTCCCATCGTCTCTAAGGTCCTTGTCCATCCTTACCAACAGGCTTCCCAGTTCAACAAGAGGAATCTGCACAAAGGAAAATCAGCATCACACAGGTATGCTTTGCCATTAATAGGAAATGGAAATGTCAGGTTATTATAAATACCTGTTGACTGGTCTGTGTGATTAGCCATAGTTGCCGGATGACCTGCCAGAAACCCATTACATCTGTGACTCTACCCATTCTTGTACTGACTTCTGCGACGTCCCTTTGTCATGCTACTGTAGTATGTCGCTCAAAAAACGTCACAGTATAACCTTTGATTAAAAAACAAAGTCATAGTATAATATGTCGCTCAAAAAACGTCACAGTATAGCATGTCACTTAAAAAAAGTGATAGTATAGCCTTTGGTCCAAAAAATGTCACAGCATAGCATGTCACACTTGAATGATCAGGGAGAACATGCAAACTCCATGCAGAAAGATCCCAGGCCCACCCTGGGAACACTTTAGGACACTTCCTACTAACATACTCCATTAAGACACTAATTTACTCTATGAAGACACTTTCCACTAACATACTCCATGAAGACACTTCCTACTAAAAGAAGCATTAAGACACCTACTACTCAGTTACTCTATGAAGACACTTTCTACTAAACTCGAAAACGAGAAAAAATAGATGATAAATGTGCAAAAAAAAGAAGGATAATAAGTATCTCAGCGAGTAGCTCAGGGGGATAAGAGGAGAGACTACTGAGTGGAAGGTAGCAGGTTCAAGACCCGGCAAACCCATTAACTGTCTGAGTAACAGCTCAGATAAAAAGAAACAACACTCCATTTAGACACTTTCTACTAAACTAGAAAATGACAAAAAATAGATGATAAATGTCCAAAAAAAGAAGAATGAGTATGTGAGTGAGTAGCTCAGGGGGATAAAAGGAGAGACTATGGAGTGGAAGGTAGCAGGTTTGAGACCTGGCAAACCCTTAACTGACTGAGAGACAGCTCAGATAAGAAGAAATAATACTCTACTAACTTACTCTATGAAGACACTTTTGACTGACAGCACAAAGAAAAAGAGTCCAACTGTGAAGGGGCCACGGTAGTGCGGTGGATTCAACCACTGAACGCTGTCTTGGACAAAGCTGTCCTGGAGCGTACAGAGATCTCACTGCTACAGAGACTGCGGGGGGGGTTGTTCCCCCCCTGGACTTTCTGAGAGATATCAGTGGGGGGGTAGTGACCGACTAAAGTTTTGATCAAAAGTTAGTACCTGACTTACAATAGGAAGACATTTTCTACTAACTTACTCGATGAAGACCCTTCCTACTAAGATACTCCATTAAAGCTGCTGTCCGGAGTTTCCGTTTGTTTTCAATTTATGTATCATTTTTTAACAAAGCTTAAATGTGTTAGTCTAGTTCGATACTATAATATAAAGTTAGTATAACGCAATATGAAAATTTATTCCTGAGCTCCGCCTTCCTCTCATAGACCCCCATGTTATTCCAAAAAGCGCCGGTCGCTGCCGACCAATCAAGTTCGAGCTTCAGCTTTGTCATGCTGTCAATCAACGGTTACGCGCACAGCAAGCAAGCCCATGCAGAGGTGGGCGAGCTACGCACTACGCAACCGCGTGCACATTTGTTTTGCTTGTGGAGGAGAGAGCATCAGGGCTCAGCAACTTCCAGAAAAGTTACCAATCCCACGGCTTGTGAGGCCAAGAGACTGCAGGACGTTTTTTGGCTCGGGGTGCTCGTGTCGCTCCCCGACCACGGCCTCCATAGCCCGCCTGACGGCTTCGTTTAGATGCCCGACCTCTGGAGGAAGATGTTGATGCGTCTGGGACATACTCTTCGTCAGAGGAGTCATGCAATTCTGAACTCTAGATAGAAATAAATAAACAATGTAACACATATACACGCGTAAATGCACTAAGTTTGATAAACGTCATCGAGAGGGATACACGAGTGTAATCACATATTGAAACTTTACTAGTTCGTCCTAGCAGATTCATGTTATTTTGGTATTAGGACAAGTTAGACTCAATACAGCATTCTAACGTAATTCCTTTATTATTTACTAAATGTACTAAATGTAGAAGAGGGGAAAACAGCAAAACAGGTAAGATGCTGCAGCACTCCGGGCACTTCTCTCATGTACTCCGCGCGTGCACAAATAAAGGGGCGAAATCAGAGGGAGGGACCAACAGTGTTTTGGGAGACGCTGCGATTCAAACTCCGGACAGCAGCTTTAAGACATTAATTTACTCTATGAAGACACCTTTCTACTAACATACTCTATGAAGACACTTCCTACCAAAACACTCCATTAAGACACCTACAACTAACTTATTCTATGAAGACACTTTCCACTAACTTACTCCATGAAGACCCTTTTGACTGACATCACAACAGCCAAAGTGAATGTCAAAAGCACAAAGAGAAAGAGTCCAATTGTGAAGGGGCCACGGTAGTGCGGTAGATTCCACCACTGAACGCTGTCTCGGACAAAGCTGTCCCAGAGCTGAGACGTGAGTTCGATTCCCATCGTAGCCGTCGGTCCTGGAGCGTACAGAGATCTCACTGCTACAGAGACTGCGGTGGGGGTCGGGGGGGGTTTGTTCCCCCCCGGACTTTCTGAGAGATATCAGTGGGGGGTTATCGATCTCCACGTAGTGACCAACTAAAGTTTTGATAATACAATAGGAAGACATTTTCTACTCAACTCGAAAACAACAAAAAATAGATGACAAATGTGCAAAAAAGAAGAATGTGTGTGTCTGAGTGAGTAGCTTAGGGGGATAAGAGGAGAGACTACCAAGTGGAAGGTAGCAGGTTCAAGACTCGGCAAACCCTTAAAACCCGTTAAACTTCAGTGTACTGCCGGAGGTACACCTACTAATTTGCATAGGAATTTAAAGAATGTCTGAAGGCTGCAAACGCGATTATATAAACACTATACGCCAATGGAAAGCTTAGATTCTCATGAATCCGCTGGTATAAACCACTTTCAGATGTGATTACCACAGCGGGTAATATGAACACATTTGTCCGACAAAAACGAATGGATCCATCCATCCGTTCTCTATACACGGCTTCAACGCACACAGCGCGACTCACATTTCCGGGTTCATTATTACACACAGATGAAAATATTCCACAAAAAACGGCCATAATCCAACCTTGGACATCCAGACGACACAAGCCAGTAACATATTTTGTCCAAAACATGTCTTGAAGTCGGTATATAATCCACGAATAGGTCGTTTTCAAGGAAATGCACCTCGTGATGCACGTCCAATATTCCCTGTATTTCTCATCATATTTTTTGTACTGAAAATGGTTGGAATTGACTGCAGCTTATATTTGATTCCCACTGTAGCCGTTGGTCCTGAAGCAGACAGAGACCTCACTGCTACAGAGACTGCCTAATTTACATTTGGCCAAAATTCATGATGATTTTGTTTTTTCCAAAGAGAACCTTACCATTTACATTATTTCATCATATGGCATATTTTTACAACATGTTAAAAAAAAATCTCATTTTTCTCTTTGTGCTTTTGACATTCACTTTGGCTGTTGTATGTCTTAGTGGAGTAAGTTAGTAGAAGTGTCTTAATGGAGTATGTTAGTGGAAAATGTCTTCATAGAGTAAATACTTTAATACACTTAGGAAAATACATCAAAACACTTAGAAATATTAATATACTTTCATACACTTATATAGATTAATACACTTGAAAATATACATTAAAACACTTTCATGCACTTAAATATACATTAAATAATATAAAAATATAGATTTAAAAAAGGACATTAAAACTCTTATATAGATTAATACACTTAGAAATATGAATATACTTTAACACACTTATACATTAAAACACTTTAATACACTTAAAAATATAGGTTAATACACTTTTACACACTTATATAGATGAATATACTTTAAACACTAAACATAATATTTAAACACTAACTAATTTTAAAGACAAATATATTTTTGAACCTTGAAAAAGTAACTGCACGGTTCCAGTGCATCAACTGTGTGGTGAGCAAGGCTGGGCCGCATACTTAGCGCCTACACAGGTTAACAGATCGCTTGTTGTCACCGTTAGGTTACCACAATCTTGCAAATGTGGGGAGGGGTCAGGTCCAACAGCTTTGACGGGTACGTTTTCTGACTCCAGTTTGCAGTCAGTCTCAACATCCTCATGATGGTACTTCATCTTTCTTCACCATCAGTCCTCTGGATTTACCTGGAAAACATGCAACATGCATTTTTAGATTTACATCTTGTTCACTGCACAACATTTAATAATAAAGAGACAACTTTTACATCCTGAACTACGGTTTTGTTTTTTTAAATCTACATACCATACTACAGCAATTTTTTAACAATATCCTATATTATGAAGGTGTTGGAAGAAGATGCCAATCTCCACCACATCACAAAAGGATCTGGTGACTGGAATACAGTGAACTCATTGTCATGATTCAAAAGGTCAGGGAAAATTGAAGTGGTGCATTATCCTGCTGGAAGTTGTAATCAGAAGATGGGTACATTGTGGTCATAAAAGGATGGACATGGTTAGCAACAATACTCATGTAGGCTGTGGTGTTTAAATGACGCTCAGTTGGTGCCAAGTAAATATCCCTCACACCATTACATTACTCTGCTCAGTCTCCCAGGTTTAATTTGAGGTGTTTTAAACCATAGTGAGGCATGCAATCAGATGGGGAACATGCAAAGGCCTGAAGAGGAGGTTTAGAGGACTCATTCAATATTTTGAATGAGTTTCAAAGCATTTATCATCTAACAAATATGGAAACACCTGCTTCACACTACTAAGTGTTACCACAGGACTGAGATGTGGTTGAGAGGTGAAACTAGGTTCCTGTAAGTCGTCATCGCTGGAATTACAAGGTTTAGTTCTTTATTCAATTATCATAATGTAGAATTCTTTCTGCTAAAGCTCTATTCATATGGCACAATTACACTCAGTGACACCGACACACATAAGGCCAGTCCAGGCTAATTTTTTACTTAATCAGCTTAAGAGATGCTCCCACAGCCTTGACTATGTAAATCTACTCTATATTCAATGTCCTGCCCACAAGCAAAGCACCGACAAGGTCTAAATAAAATCACAGGCTTCTTATAAATAATCTAGTATGGCTCTGTTTACAACTCCAGATTCTACACCAACACCCTTCTTTTAAACTTATTGATATCTTAATGCAAAAAATAAAGCTCGGTTCAATAAGCTGCCAGGCTCTGGTTAAATATACAGAAACACGTAAAAAACAATATTCTTTCTGTGTCTGGTCAGTGAAAGCAGATTGCATCGCCTCAATGGAATGTTTTTCATCATTTACTGGTTAAATCCAGTAAATGGATTTAACTAATAATTCTTAAAATTAAAGTAATACTTATTTTTATATGCAAGTTAATTAAAAAGGCAACAGTTTTCCAAATACTCAGTGATTAAATTCTATTTTGCCATCACCAGTATAGTTCAGAAATTTAAATGGTTTAAAAAAAAACATTTAAAATTGACCAAAAATCTATGGCATACTGTTATTCAAATAATCTTTGCATTGCTTGTGGCTAAAGAAGATATATTTTCAATTCTAAAAGCAGACTAATTGATATTTATTTTAGTTGTTTTGTTCTCTTTGTCTGTTCAAGACATGAAAATCTGTTTTTAAAAGTACGCACCGGTTGCCCTAAAGCACAAAGATAGACATTGCCTGAGTTCACACCGAGTTCAGAATAATGAATATCAAAGTAGCAGACTAAGGTTTGGTCATCAAGGACATGCTGAATGTCTGCCTGCAGGCTGCAGCTTCAATCCCACTGATGTAAGATCCTGCATATTAAGAGCTGCTCAGTTTGATCAGTGTTATTTAGACAGGAAGCAAAAAGGCAAGTCAGACACTCTGAGGCCCCACAAGCGGATATGAAACTGTTGTAAAACTGATCAAAGAAGAAAGGGACAGTTCATTTAAATTATGAAACACAAAACAACACTTCCTCACATCTAGTACTGTCTAATCAGGGCTCAACATTAATTTTAGAAGTGCTAGTTCTACACACGTCACTTTATCTTCACTTGCTGTGGCACTACAGTCACATGAATGGGTGAAATTGAAATGTAAACTTGTAGCAAAAGAATAGTTTTGGGTGCTTGAAACTTTCACTACTCTGCTTAACACTTAATTTCAATTGAAATATTTCATCATTTGAGTGTTCAATGATACTGAATTTCAACGTGCATTGTAAAGTCTGATCATCTTTCCTTCCCTTTGTGTTGATAAATATGAGCAGAAGTGGTTCAATTCAATTAAAATGAAGGCAATTTATTAAATGACCAATAATTGCAAAGTATGACACTTATTTTCTTTGGTGAAAGCTCAGGTTGCAAATCCACGACAGCCATCAGTGAAGATGTTTTCAGAAACATTGGGGATGTAGAAAATGAAAATCCCTTAGGTTTACCCACTTTGTCATTAATTAAACAGTGAACATTTTTTCCTCAACTTGTTAAAAGCTGACAGGAGATAAAAGATTTCCCCCTGACAGTGGTGATACGCTGCCTGTATGCTGTCCTTGTGTCCAAGGTTGATCCTTTCAGCTCAGTGCGACGCCCTGAGCAGATGACTGATGTTTTACCTCAAGAGACAGACAGGCCTGCTGGAATAACTTGGTGCCAAATGGACCGAGGAGTATGCTGCCTCATCTCACTTCACGCTGGACTGTTGTCTTTCCTCCACAGCGTGTTTGCAGAGAGGGCTGTTTGACAGTGTACCCCAGCATCGGAGCACAGATAAGTCACAGCTCGCTCTCGCAACTATGAATCGGTCGCTTTGAGCTGAGAAAGCAGGAAATCCTGCGATATGATGGGAGGTCAGAGGCTGTTTATCAAAGGTTGCATCTTCAGATTTTGCAACTCTTAACAAAACAGCACACTGGAAAAAAATCTGCCAATAGAATAAGTGATAAATGGCTTGGTAAAACTTGTTGAAATATCATATTGAGATCTTAAAATTAGCTGGGAAAACATATTTTAAGCTATATTTGACCAGGATTGTCAAGCTTAGGTGTCTTAACCCTCCTGTTATCCTCATTTATGGCACCAAAAAAAATGTTACAAAATTTCCCCAAAAACTTTGAAAATGTGGAAGTCTTCACTGTGAAAATATACTGACAGTCAATAGAAACTTTGAGGTAGAAACGTACGCAGAATTCTACTTGTAGGGGGGTTGTAATTATTCATTGTGGATTTACTGATGATCTAGTGCCCTGGTAGTTGAGATAACGATGAGTTGTCATTTTGTCATGATTCATTGCACATGGGTTGGTCACTTTGCAAAAGTGAACCAAATACACACCAAGCAATACTCAGTGAGTATCTGCACAATTTGAGAATGGGTTTTGAAGGCCTATATAAAGGCCCAAAAAAGGCCACCATTGTTAGTCCAGTGAACAGCATCATGCCGCGTCTATCACATGAACAACGTCTCCGGGCACTGGGTATGGTGGAGGCCGGTTTGAGCTCCAGTGATGTAGCCAGGCGTATGGGCTGTTCCCAACCCACAATCAGAAGCCTGGTCCAAAGCATGTGCCGACGGATTGCTGCCTGCATCGAAGCAAATGGAGGCCATACTCGGGATTGACTGTTGTGACTTTGTGTTTGGCAGGTGCCGTTTTCTTTTGTGAAATTCTTTATTTTGAAATCATTCTTGAAACTTTATATTTTTGTTTCTGTATGCCAATATGCTAAACAAATGATTCATATGAAGAAAATCCAGTTTTGGGCTTCAAAATAAAAATTATGTTGAAAAATATGGTCTCAAAGTTTTTAATGACTGTCAGTGTATATATTATTTTCCACATTTTTAAACTTTTAAATGGGTCAAATTTGACCCGCGGGATGACACGAGGGTTACGACAAGATATTTCAGATGCATTGTCTTCAAAAAAGTCCCTCCGTCTTGCTGAAATGTCACTTGTTAAGTGAATTTATCTTAAATCGAGTGGAAAGAGACATTTTGACTAAAAATCAAACAAACAGACTTGGAAAGATTTTGAGTTTTTGCAGGGTACATAGATGAGAAACAGCAGATGATATTGATAATATAGTATTAATTTTGGTAAGTTATCAAGCTACTGAATATCTGCCAAGTATTCAGGTGAGTCATTTTAAACTGTATTCAGCTGAAAACTGAAACAGTAAAATAAAAAGGTACATAACACTGTAAAAGAGCACTTTCAATGCATAATTTAGCTTTTTAATACCTTGGAAAGGACAGCAAATTGTTGACCACCCACTCTAGTGTATAATATGTTCGTAGATGCACTGTATAAAGTAAGTAACACAATCAGTAAGCAAGCCAATCAGTCCTTCTGAAACACTCCTGGTTTACAAAAACGGCTTATGAATGGACCGCATCATAAATTTCTCTCGCTCCAAGCCATCAGCAGAAGGTCTCCTCATAAACTGGATATAAAGACAAAACTGAAACAAAAAAAGAACTTTCTATGCTTTGACTCAAGGCTTTTCGCGGCATTGGAGCTTGTTTAAGTGCATTGGCGAAAGGTGTGAAAGGCCCTGACGATGAATGAAACTCTTCATAAACAACCCTGAGAAATACAGAAAAGGATCATTAGCAACGACTTTGATGAAAAGCGTTCGAGTCCTTCAGAATTCTGCATAATATTCATCCCACTTACATCCCCGAATGATCTTTGTATAATCATCACGGTTTGTTCTTGTTTTGAATTCAGACGTATGTTTTCTGCTTCACTTTGTTACTATAGAAACGGATTCCTGCACAAGGAGAAACGTCTGGCCTTGTCAGGTAATTACACACCGAGGGCAGCTTTCCTTTTATGCTTGTGTCGGTCTGCTGCTTTAAACCCTATGGTCGAGGAAATGGAATACAACTAATGGCAACACGCCTTTGTCGGAAAAACAACTGATCAGATAGAGAACTTTAGTGTCCTTCACGGTGTGTCAACAACTGAACAACAATCTAGTTATGACCTCGTTTTTCAACCCTTTCGGCTCGACTCGTGTTCAAACCTGATTTTTTGAACTACAAGGCTGTATGTGTTCAGACACCTGTGGCTAACATTAATTAGGTTTTAAGCTGATTAAGTAAAACTTAGTCCGTACTGACCTTAGGTGCACTGGTGTCACTGAATGTAACCGTGCCATATGAGTAAAGCTTTTGCAGCAACAATTAGAAGTTAAGATAACTGAATAAAAAAAACAATAAACCTCACAGTATAGCATGTGGTTCAAAAACATCACACATCAGATTTCAGACTGTCTAAAGACTAACAACTACACCCCACTGTTCTTAAACAAAATAGGAGAAGTTTTACTGATATATCTGTAATCATTCTACATATTTTTAGGATTTTTTTTGGAAGATTTTTACGAATTTTCTTGCCAAATTTGGGGGATTTTTAAAAAAATAACATTAAGGGAAACTTTTAACCCTCGTGTTGTCCTGCAGATCAATCAGATCCATTTTAAAGTTTGAAAATGTGGAAAAAATATGTCTTCACATTGAAAACTTTCACATTTTCAACATTTTTTGGGAAATTTTTGAATATTTTTTGGTGTAAAAATAAAGGTTTCTCTAAGAACATTCACAAAAAAAATTCAACCAAAAGCCAGCGAAATTCGCTGGATGTTCTTAAAGGAAATAGAAGTTTAACTGATACATCTGTAATGACTTGAGATGTCTGTGTAGGTTCTCATTCATCCAGGTCATGGTTATCCAAAGTATAAAATCAATCCACTGGACTTTAAGAAAGTTCCTTTCACCTCTCATCCAAGAGGCTTCTTCAGTTCTGGTGGTGGTTGGTGTTGCCTCAGCTTTTAAACCTCTATGAGGTGTTTTCAGGGCTTTGAGTGTCCCAGTCTATGTGGTCCACCTGGTCTGTGGTATATCCCACATAATTTTCCTTGAAGGAAAAATGCATATGGGTTCTTATGGGTTAAGTGGCTGTTTGGTTTCCCCTATGTAGAGATCTGAGAATTCCTCGCTGCATTTAACTGCATACACCAGGTTGCTCTTCTGGCTGTGGGGTCTTTTGGGTGGACCACTATTTGCCTTAGGGTGTTATTCGGCTTAAAAAAGACCCCACACCACACAGGGGGGGGTGGTCTGCGACATCATCTTTCGCCAATTTACAATCAGGTCCTTTCAAAACTCTCCAAAAGAACTACTCAGCAGACTCATGCTAATGACCAAAATTAGCACACGAGGGCTCAGTGACATCTGTGCATTTCAACGACCCCCACCAGAACTGAAAAAGCCTCTTGGATGAAAGGTGAAAGGAACTTTCTTAAGGTTCAGTGGATTGATTTAAACTACTTCGGATGACTTCGGATATTTTTAGGATTTTTGGGCAGATTTTTTAAAATAAAAATTTTCAGGGAAATTTTGAAGGAATTATTGGAATTTTCATCCCAAAGGTTTAGCTAATTTTCAGAAATGTGGGGGACCTTTTTTTTGCAGAATTTTTGGATTTATTTCAGACAAGGAAACAATATTTTTTGGTGCCCATAAATGAAGACAACCGAAGGGTTAAAGTACAAAAACTGGAGTAAAAATAATAAAAATGAGTCTGCTGTGATTAGACATTGCTTACTTCAGTTTCTGGCTCCAGTCATTAGTCACCACAGGTTCTGGGTTTAAGTTTCCAAAGACCAGAGGCCTCCAAAGTATTGGACGACGTCAAATTATCACAAAACAAACAACAGCAGACAAACAAGAGAAACACACCGATGCACTGCCTTGAAAAGCTAAACCACTGTCAATGTTTTCTGATCATTAGTAGGGAAAGATTTTTAATATCTTCTGTCCTTGTAGCTGCTAAATACCAGCATAAAGCCCTAAAGTCACCTGCCTGCTTCCTTCTACATCCATTAGTGTTTGAGAAAATTTTTCAGTTATTTGGGCTGATTCTACTTTGACAAACGGTTGCTGGAACATGCACTTTCCTAATCTAAAAAAGTATTTAATTTCTGCTGTTATTTCAAACACATTTCTGTGTGTAGCCTTCATTTACATTTTGTCTTGTGGCAAAATAAAACTACTATCATTAAAATGCCCGCTTTATGTTTTTTTGTTTGTCTTTTTGAAGAGAAGAAAAACAAATCACATTATTGGATCAAGCGATAAAATAATGAACATATTATTTGGTAGAAAAAAAACGTTTCAACTGCATTAATATAAATTGCATTTTTACATTAGAGGGGCTTTTTTTTAAGGACTATACTTGTCAAGCTTTTACTGCGAAAATACCAGTGGTGTGCGGGAGGGCTGTTGCCACAAGTGTGCTCTATAAAACACGCTCACAATCAGCGTGTGCGCTTTCAGAGGCGTCATGTCGAGCTGCGAGTGTAAAGGCACGGAGGACCCCGGTCAGGGCAGCATCCTCTACAGCATCCTCAACAGAGGCGCTCGGTGCCCGCAGGGAGGCGCGGAGACGCCCGCAGAGCACCAGCTCTGTCCCTGCGCGTCCAAGAGGAAACTAGTGGCCATTCGGGCTCCGCAGCGAGTTTTCAAAGCGGCCTCCGAAGTGCTCGTAAAAACTTTCAAGTTCGTGAAAAACGTGCCGTGCTTTCGCGGTCTGCCGGCGGAGGACCAGCTCCGGCTCGTGCGCAACAGCTGGGCGCCGCTGCTGGTTCTGGGTTTGGTGCAGGACTGCGTGGACTTCGACACGGTGGAAACGCAGCAGCCCAGTCTGCTGCACAGAATACTAACGCACGACACAGAGCGACAGGAGCGCGTCGCCGCCGAGGCTCGAGACCCCGGGGTGCCCGTCGGTGATGTGGAGAGCATCAAAATGTTCCTGGTGAAATGCAGAGGGCTGAGGATCAGCGTCAAGGAGTACGCCTTTCTGAAGGGAGCCATACTGTTTACCGCGGGTGAGAAATGACAACATTTAGCTCCAACTCCGTTAAAAGTTCGCCATTCTGACACGTCTGAATCTAAAGCACTTGAGAGTATTTATTTTCTGGTTTGTTTTGTCTTGTATTCCTGTTATGTACTTTTTTAGTCACCTGAGATATACTGGACTTATGCTGCACTCGGCTCATTACACTGACTGTATTTCTTACATTAGAGATTTTCTTCATCTTTTGTTTGGTATAAATGGCTAAAAGGTTTTCACATAGCTGTACATTTAGAGTAATAGACAGTATTTAAATAATTTGTACTAATTCCCAACAATCAGTGAGCAAACGTTGGATCAGCAGTAAAGTATAAAGCTCTGCACTATGGTATAATGTATAGTACAATCTATACTGTATATACACTGTTTGTTCTTTGTTTTATTCTTGTTATTGATATTTTTATTGTATAGTTTTTATCGATTGCTGTTGATTTTTATGACTTTTATGCCTCTGTAAAATGTCCTTGAGTTCCTTGAAAGGTGGCTTAAATAAAATGTTTTATTGTTATTATTATTATCATTATTATTACAGCAGATTTTAATGTAGGGTAGTTAGATAAAGTCACACTTTGCTCCATTTTTCTCTCCCTGCCTGGTAGAAACAGCTGAGCTGGAGTGTCGAGACTACATCCAGGCACTACAGAGAGAGGCAGAACGTGCACTTTACGAGCACGTGAGGACGGTGCACTGGGGGAGCACCGGTCGGTTCGGCAAACTGCGAACGGTCCTGAACACCCTGCGCTCCATGGACCCGGAGGCGGTGGCAGGACTCTTCTTCAGACCCGTCACTGGGAGGAGCAGCATAGACGAACACGTGCTCTCTATGTTCTTTGAGAGGTAGAACCAGAGCAACGGAAGGACACGTTTGGGACCGACTGACTGACACATCGGTGTTCATTTAATGTATTATACGTCTGTCTTTATTTCTTTTTGTGGGGAAGCAGTGCAGACACATTGACCTGAATAAAAGAGTGAATAGCAGTGACAAAGAGAAAATGTTTCTTTCTTAAATTTCTCCTACCCTGATGCTTCCAACTGATTTTAAAAGCCAATATTTAGAAGTGGCTGAAGCAGCAAACTAATCCTCTACTGATTCTATGGAGATCCATCTATGAGACAGTGTATAAATACAACACAGCTTCAATTTAAGCATCACTGACATGACAAAAGAGCAACTAACCGGTCAAGTTCAAATGCTTTTCTTTCTCCTTTAATTTATTATAGCCATCAGTTGCTGTACAAAACTATAACGAAATCACAAAATTCTGGGTCATCATCATCACCCAAAGCTCCACAGCTGCACAGCATCTGCTTCCAGACAACAAGAGGCCTATAAAGCTTCTGTGAAAACGAGACCAGAGACCACAACCAAAGGCAGTAACAGCAGGTAGGCATCGACTCACGTGTGTTTTAGAAAGCAACAAGAAAGCACTGAACGCGATATTAATCAATAACCATGGAGAGCAAGAAAGCACTGCTGCATGTGATGTGTGGCCTCGCATTTGAAAACATACATTCAGATAAGAAAGCAAGAGAACCACTGACATCAACTGAGCGCTAAATGAATCAATAAGCACAAACAGCGAGAAAGCACTGCCTCCTGTGTTCCCCAGGCATCAGAGGAATTAATCTGAGAGAAGCAAAGTAAGAGAGTAAAGATGAAGTAAGAAGAAGCACTTCCTACCATTGATGCTCAGTTTGACTTGTGGAGACGATCATCAGTCACTTTCTGGAGAACATAAGAATACAGTAAGTGTTAAAAACCCAACAACAGCTACAATTTTATCCTTTGGTTTTTACAAGTAAGTTTGAAAAGCAAGTCATCTAAATTTTACAAGCATCAGAATAGTCACAGCTTGCTTTGTCACATCTACTTTATTAATATCAAGCACATAGAGACACACTCTTCCCTTATAAAAAAAAAAAAGAAGAAAATAAGTTATGGTTGTCAATTAAAACAGGTGCCAGACGGGCTACATTGCAACACACCGGTGGTTTGGTTTCCATCTCTCTCCTCTGACAGCCTCAGTAAATATCCGCTCATCCAGGATTCGCTTGACGCCTGGTTTCATTAAGAGCACTGGGAGGCGCCGCCGAGCTGCTTCTCGTCTTCCTGCTGCTCCCAGGTGGTGGACGACGCTGCTACCTGGGAAAAAGCAGCCTGGATTAAAGCACATCTTATGATACCGCTCTCCACGCTGTGTGTTCATAATGTAAATTAACATTTTCTGTTGAATCACCTCCCAAGATGCACACTTATTTCCCACCTTTATCTTAGCTTCAGGTTGCTTTCTTTGTTATTAAAACCCTCATAGTGGGTGTGATTGGAACAGAACTGCCTCACTAATGTGTCTATTTCTCGAATGATTTTTCCACACATTTTGAAACTATTGATCCAACAGTCATGATGTGACAGCTGAACTGGTTATGATGGATTTAAAAGTCTCCTCATAGGTCATTTATAGAACTGCAGCTAACATTTATTTTCGTTATCTAGCAATTAAAGTCCGACTTTGGCATTTTCAAAGCTCAAAGAGGCATCTTAAAATTGTTATTAAGTCCACATAACAGTTCAAACCAAAGAAGAATTCTGTTCTGATTATATAAAACAAAGCAAAGCTGCTTATCTGATATGTGAGAGACTGGAAATTTAATAAAAGTTTGCTGCTGTTCCTCTCAAACTATTTTCACATTAGAAATTCCATCAGACATTAGAATATACAACATTTATGTGGTCGAAAACAACATGCATCTTAATGGTTAAGTTGCTCAGGGCATTTTGAGCTCCACCAAGTCAGAAATAAGCTGCTGTTTCTCCAATGCAGAGATTTAAAAATTTTAAGACTTTTTGCCATAAAACCAGCGAGCAGTGGAAGCATGACCCTGATCCAGTCCACTTATTAGAAAGTCAAAAACGAGAAACAACTGCAAGGCTGCTGTAACTTTACAAATCAGGGCTCCAGACTAACTTTACCAACTGCACCACCTCCACCTCCTTATTTTGGTTCGGCATTCACACAGCTATTAATCCACCACGCATGCTGAACAGCTGTTTTTGCATGCTTGCCTATTTCCTCCATTTTGGTTGAGGAACGCACAACAGCTAAACAGATCATTTTCTGCTTCAGGCAGGAAAACACAGATAGAGCCACGGAAGCAATAAAAGCCATACTGTCTACGACTATAACCCTCTGATGTGCAACATGGGTCAAAAGTGACCCAAATCCAACGGAAAACTGTAATCTCCTCACCCACACTGTGCCTCAGAGGGTTAAAGCAACAACAAAACAGCTTAATGATGATCACTCACTCACACGAATCCGACCACTAGAAATTTTAACTTAAAATTTGTGCACCTCCTGAAATATTCTGGTATTTTAACCGCAGTGACCGACTGACATTTCTGACTGCTTTACTGGAAGCTTCTCGGCTCAGCGTTGTTCAAAGTCAGGTATCACAGTCTACAAGTTCCCAACTCCACATTTACTCTGGCTGTGACAATAAGCAAATGCTGAGCACAGCTTCTGAGCTTGTTCTCCCAGGGCTTTTCTTTCCTCCGGATGCAGCCTTTCAAGGCAGCAATAGACATTTTAAGCCTAGCCTTGAGTATTAGCACCACAATCTTCCAAGCATTTGCATCAACAGCTTTTTTCCCCCCCTCTCAGCTATTGAGACTAACACCAGCTAAGCTCGTCTGAGATCACTGCGCTTCCTTTTCGTACAGGATCTCATATCAAAAACAACATAGCCTGTGGGCCTCAACATAAAACCTCAGAAATACAAATCCCAGACACTCATGTACGTAAATGCACCTTAAATGTGGACTCTCCACAAATGAACCCGGAACTTTAACACTGACATGGGATTATTACTTATTCCGATGAGCTGACAGAAAGGTACTTTGAGGAAACTACTTTGATATTCAATTAATCATTAGAGTAATTTAATAAGCAAAAGCACAAAACATCTAGTCAAAGCTATTAAAATGTAATTACTTCTTTTCAGAATATCTTTAGACATAATGGTTAATGCTGAGGATAATTTATCATTCTAAGTAATGGTTGATGTTTTTGTTCTTGCACACCTATGTATGACAAATATTACATTTCTACTGCGCCTCCCTCTGTCACTATGGTGTAAATATCTGAAGAAAGTCATGAAAACGTTAATGTAAAGTGATCTAGTACTAAAAAAAGCAAAAAAGAGCAATTATCCTCATGTTTCAGCATTCTTTTATCTCCTATGCGTGCTACATGAACAATTTCAGCCCTTTTTGCTGGGCAAAAAAGCCTTAAAGGACCAATTCAACTCCTATTACATAATTTTCTACTTGCTAAGGAGTGATGGCATTAACTACAATGTGACTGGCATGTTATTAATGCATCAGAATCACTACATGTTATTCACAAGAGTCATATTTTAGAGATATAATCCATAAGACAATCGTGAAAGACAACATTATCCACTAATTTTGTTACTTACAGTTGAAACAAGGACATTAATCACATCAAACACACCCAGTCTGAACGATATAGATAAGTATCATCTATATTTTCATTATGAATTAATCTGTTGATTAATGTATCTGGTTTAGCTGATTAGTGCATTGATTTGTAAAATCTCAAAACGGTGAATAATGTTGAAAACTGTTTTCCAAAGCTCAGAATAATGTCCTCAAATGTCTCGTTTTGTCCACAACCAAAGGACATTATGTTTTCTTTCATATGGCAGTAGAGAAACAAAAAAACACGCATATTTAAGATACTCTAAGGAGATTGTTCCCCTTAAAAAATGACTCAAACCAGTTTATGGATTATCAGACTAGTTGGCAACTGATTTAATAGTTTACAACTGAACAATTAATAGTGATGGCAGCTCTGTGTATTTGCATGTTAAGACTGTTTGATCCCTGTAAAAGCAGCTATAGACGTGCAGAAACCCAGAGACAATCAGTTTTTGGCAGAACACCTGCTACATCCAGGGATTCACAACTAGCTGTTTTGCTAACCTGAGCAAGCTGTTTGGCTAACTGGCGTATTTGCCTTATTAAGCTGCTTTGTCGGCCTCAAACTCGTAAATAAAACAAAACAAACCACAACAACACGGTTAAATTTAAAGGAAAGCAATCAGATGTCCAAATAGTCAGCACAGATACCTAAATTTACTGTTTCTGTCGTTGTTTATTCGCGACCCTTGGTCAAAACAGACGCTTACGACAATTGACACACCTGAAGCGCTTTACGTTAATGAGGCAACCGAGTCCAATTAAACGTCTTTCCGTGAATTAAACTAAAAAATACCTTAATGTCACAATCAGCGACTTATTTATTATTCATTACAAGTTCTAGGAAGAGCAACTAGACTCTCCAAATATGCTTCTAAAGTGTAAGGTTCGCGTTTATGTGCTTACCTGGTGGGACAATCCCCCAAACTCTGGTCATCCACTCTTCGTATCCAGACTGTGGTCCTGGTGCCTTGACCAGTCTATGGCCTTGACCCAATCACAGAAAAACAACAAATCCACATTACCCACAACGCCTTTCAACCCCACCTTGTGGGACCATTTCCTGTTTTCCTTTCTTCGTGTTTTTTTTTAATTAAAATAAGCAAATAATCAATTTTAAAAGTTATATCTCTGTCATGTATTGATATACGTATTACGTCATGACGTAAGAACGCATGAGAAGTGAGAATCTCGCAAGCGGCATGTTGGTGGTCCGCAGTTTTTTAATAAAAGTACCGAAAAGACAGTGCTGCATGTCTTGGTGTTTTACCTAATTCAGTACTAAGGTAGACGGTACACAACAATCTCCACACAGATATTTAAAAAGCAAGTGAAGTGAAGTTTTTGTAAGATGTAATTTCTAAAATGTAAAATACTACAAACTAATTATTTTAAGTATTTGCACCCAATATATCTCCACATATACAAACATTTTATTTTGATAGAAAATTCCATTCATTTGAAAGGATTTGATCTACACCATGCAGCATAAGTTAACATGACACAGCATATCCTTCATTATATATCCACCCGGTGCTTGGTCTGTTACTCAGACTCCAAATAATAAAAAAAAACAAAACAAATCATTGCTCATTTGGGAGCCATAAAAAGCTTTGTAAGTAGGCTAACAGCAGCAGTTTATCTAAAAGCAGGAAATTGTGCAGTCCTCCATTCATCACAATTATAGGTTTGAAATGGCAAAAAGATTTCAGCTGGGGCAATTTAGAGAAGATGTGTGTGATTTTTATCATGACTGAATGATCTACCCATCACTCCACTTTGCCCATAATGGCTCAGATTGGGCCCTTTCCTCCCAGCATGCCTTGCGAGGAGAGGTGCAGGGTGAAATATGTCCAGCAGATGACAGCGTTTCACTTTGAATTTCCTGAGGTGGCCGGTTTCCTTTCTGCATCTTCCAAGCGGAGAACAAATTGGCTCCTGCTCAAATGCAATGCTGCAACATTTTATCTTTCTATTTATAATTTAATATGACTCCACTTAGCTTTCTTTCTTTTGATATGTTCAATTAAGACATGGAAACTGCAGTAAAGCATCCTTTGATAAACCAGGCGGCTGTAGCCACAGATCAATACCAAACATTCACCTCACCGCACAGACGTCGATAATATTGTAAAATAATAAATAATTAAACATGGAGCTGCTCTTGCAAGAAGTGCATTGAAGGGCTTGGTAAGTGATCAGTGATCCATGACTTGCATCTTCCCACACACACACGCAGGCAATTATGCCGTGCTGAACCATGGTGAGTTCAGAATTACTCCAAATCTGGGTTAACAGCTGCCTGCATGCACTATCCAAATGCTTTCAGCTCTCTCTCTCTGACACACACACACACACACACACACACACACACACACACACACACACACACACACACACTGCCACCTAGCCCTGCACAGACAATTGGCCTGGTTCTTGGAGTGGAAGACATGTCACACAGGGCACAGAGCACAGGGCTCCGAGTAACAAGGCCCTGTGGGACACGGAGGGCCATGGTATACCTGCCAGAGTGAGTAATACTCCTCACCAGTAAGTGTGCACATGTGGGGAAACAAAACATCTGTGGACGTACGTGCACGCTCACAGCCTGGTCCGCTCCCGCTGCAGTGAATATCTGCACTCAACCCCCGTGTCACATGCTTTTGTTCAGGGAGCTTATTATGCGGTTGACACTGTAATGAAGTGAAAATGATTTCATTTGGGGGGGAAAGTGCCGCAGCTCAGGAGCTCCCTCTTTTCGCAGACACACACCATATGGCGACACGTCAGCTCGTATGAAAACATCTGCCGGCTCTCTGCGTTCGCACGGTCTGGATGATTAGAATGTAGCTTCATGTTGCAGGCATTATGGAAGGAAACTGGATGGAAACGGGGAACATCATGCGCTCTCTAGCTCTGTTATGTATATGAGTGCGTGGCACATTCTGCAGCTGACACAGGGAAACAGCAGTCTGACTCATGACTCCTTTCAGCGTCTTCACAGTTCTGGGAAGAAACTATAAAAATGGATGTGTACGAGTCTTGAGATGAATATATTTAGATAAAGTAGGGACTTGCCCCCAGTGTGAAACATTGTACAGAAGAAAACACTGCAAGGGTGCTTCAATCTGACTTTATAATTGGTACTAAATGAGCTGTTGGACTGTCTGTAGCTTTAAATACAGCTTCAGGAAGAAGACTCTCTCTGCATCTGTGATTGACAGCATGACAGAAAGAAAAAGTCACTTATAGCTTATTCTCTGATTTATAATATGACCAAATTTAAAACACAGCCAGCGTTTTTACCTGTGTCTGTTGCAACGTTGCAGTTCAAAAATCAGTTTTTCAGAGGAGAAGCTTCAAAAAGGTTCTGAAGTAACTGCTAGTCAACACACAATCTTAATGGACGATGATTTGGTCACTCTTTCATACTTGTTCTGTTGAGAGAACAGCTTTATTGGGAATATTAAAATGCAATATGTGAGAGCACATCGAGCATGAGGGAAGCAAAAAGATGTAAACATTAGGTGAGTTTAGGTGCCATGAAAACACAGTAACCCACCCAGTCCTTGTTGTTCTTGCGGGGAAAAGCAGTGGTAAGCATGTTCTTGATCTCACAGCTGTCGTATTGCATCTCCAAGTTTTTTGGACATTAAAAGTCTGGATGATGCTTCTTCATCGATACCAACTCATTAAAAAAGCTGTTTCCACTTAGAATTAGTGTCCTTTTTGCTAGTGGCAGCTCCTGCTTCCAGTGAAGGTTAAGATTTAGGTCAGAATTGATGAAGAAAATAGCACACCTTTTGCTCCAGATACCTTCTACTGTCACTCCATTTCATTTCCCACAGTTATCCACAATTCTTTTAGCTTTTATTTGTTACTGTCTGTCAGACCTCCTCTTACCTTTTGTTGTCTGACAGACCTCTTGATTAAATTACCTTTTGTTCTTTGTTGTCTTACCTTCTGTCACTTATTAGCAACCATATGCAAATTAACCACTATTCACCCTTGTATTTACATACTGCCCCCTTCCTACTATCTGACCATCCATTTTAAATGTGGATTCTGCAAATGTTCTTGGTCAGTTTACCTTCACAGACTCATGCTCTGGGTTGGTAAGCCCACCGTATGCCGGAATACCAATTAACACCCCACTACGGCAAACTTCAAAGCACCAAAAGTGAAATTTCTTCAACAATATGATGCCATGACCCAGACTCTTTTCCCCGACCAAGGACACACCAGTGGCTCATCATTCCAAATTGTATTGAGGTGAGGGATCCTTTTGAAAAGCCAGTTATTGTCACTGTGTGTTGTTGGAGGTCTGTGGAACTGACCTCCAAGAAGTTGACGCCATTCATGCTTTTGACAAAAGTTTGCTGTAAATGGTTGTGAACATGGGGAGTTTAATTATTAGTTAGCTTCTCTGTTTGTATTTTTGCTTGTTTTTTTAAGGGAAAAAATGCAAGTGAATCAAAGGTTCTAGCAATGAACAAAAGGTGCAACAACAAAAGGTAAGGGGGGGGGGGGATCTTACAGACAGTAACAAATAAGAAAAGAAAAAAGAATTGTGGTTAAGCACATGGAAGTGAACTAAGTTGCACTTATTACATTGTGTAGAACTTTAGGTGGACTGGATTGTGTCACGAGTCAAGAAATAGAGTAAAAATTCTAGGATAATGTGCTTCTTCCTTGGCTCACTACAGCATTCTCAGGCAACCAGTGAAGAATAACTGCATCAGGATAAGAAATAATACAAAACCTTTAACTTCAACGGATCAAACAAATGAAGCATGGATTGTAAATTAAGGAGACTGTAGTAAGGTTTTGCTAATTTTCAACGGAGCCAGGCTAATTGTTTCCCCATTTACAGCCTACTACAGCTACGGACTGCTAATGCTATTAGCTACATGCATTTTTAATATCAGTGTTTTATTTTCAGTCGATCGTACAGTTGTGAAACCAAACCAACTCGTCATCATTCAGGACGATGCACACGGAGGCTAATTAACTCTGTCAAGCAGGATTTCACGATCATCCCTCATGTGCTTCCCTTTTCCCTCCGATGCTCTCGCTTTGATCACAGCGAAAAATAAGTAAACGGCTACACTACGGGCACATCGCTGCGAGGCAGAGGAGGGAAAAAAAAGGAAGGAATTGTTTATCTGCCTCGAAGCACGCTGAAAGAAAAAGAATCCTGTTTTCTTAGAGACATTAAATGTGACAGTTTTACTGAGCAAACTTGCCTGTAGTTTTCAACGGACTAATTCCCACTGAAAAAGCCATGAAGCGGTGAGTCTAGAAACACAGCTGCATACATTACGGTGGAAACACAGTCAAAACAGAAAAATATATTCAAACATCTGCATGATCACATGAAATGACTGGTGCATCTTTTACACAAACAACAACTGCATTCTCTGTGCATCTGTGCCAGCTGTCTGTGATTGCAGCCAAAAGTGCACTAAGGTCAAACAACAATCAGGACATGGAGGTTTTTAAAGTGTTTCTCGATGCATTGACTCCCCTGATTTAGTCTTATTCTAAAAATGAGGCCTGGCTGATTCAGTCTCTGAGTGGAATAAGGAGACTTATTGATTGTTGTTTCAAGGTTTTACGGGAGACGGGAGAGTTATGGCAGTTGGGTCTGCGTCGGCTCCCCGCCAAGGAAAGGGATCCGGGCATCGTCAGCAATCTACGCCGCCTCTCCATAAACAAAGTGAGCCGGGTGGCATCTTAAATGTTTTTTTTTCTGAACAAACACAGCCTCTCACACAGCACACGCACACACAGCACGGTGAAATAACGTTACCATTAATGTGGTTTTATTAATAATAACAGTATCTCTTTTAATGAACATTGCAGATACATAATAGAAAATAAATCAGAAAACAGGAGAGACGTCGTCTCAAGAGTCGTGAAAGTGCCTGGAATAATTCTGTGCTATATATTGTCATTGTTATTCACCATCGTTATCACCTTTCCCATCAAAGCCACATCACCAGAAAGTCGTCATGAAACAAAAGTGTGTGTGTCGTCCCGCCCAGAAAATGTTTGTATTCACAGAGCTCCCCAAAGCA
Organism: Acanthochromis polyacanthus; assembly: GCF_021347895.1. NCBI lineage: Eukaryota > Metazoa > Chordata > Actinopteri > Pomacentridae > Acanthochromis > Acanthochromis polyacanthus. The sequence continues at coordinate 24,293,792 of NC_067134.1, read as the reverse complement.
GCAGACTCCTGTCGAAATCTCATCGATTCGTCGCGTTTAAAACCTCCAGTCAGGATTAGGATTTCTGCTTTGAGAGGCCTTGTGATTCAATGATTGGTTTCATGAATATGGCTCGATTGTCTTCATCTTAATCATGTCATTGTCTTGATTATATTTACACAATGCCTTATCAAAGAGCACAGCAAACTGGTGGTGCTCTTAATCCATGTGTTACTTTTCATACGAGGGGAAAGAGTGGATAAATATCGGCCTGGTTTAAATGATCTATTTGAAAAAATCTCCAATAACACTGAATATCCCCCAAAAAATGCAGGCCTGGTTTGAAATATTCTCTGAAAGTAGAATTAAAACAAAGATTTGAAGGAGATAAAAAGGGGTGGGGGAAGGAACACAAGTTGTCATTTATTGTTTACATGTTCAACACTTTGCATATTTTATGGCACTAAATGAAACATCTATGAGATGTTGCAGGTATTTTTAGTATGAGGTTAGTTTCTCGAAAACAAAATAAAAAATGACATGGCACAGCTGCAGGAGGATAAGTGAGAATAGCTCTTGATTGGATGAATCACGATGGGGGAAAAAGAAAAAGCATTTTGTAAATGGTTTACTTTAGCTTGCTTTGGTCTAAAGTAGCATTTCTATTGTAGTTACATATACACCAGGATTTAATTTGCATTTCGAACAACATTCTCGTCACTTTATTTTGAAGGGTTTCATTCTAAAAGGCTTTGAGGAAAACACGCCTCATGTTGATTATTGGTCAGTAGGGCAACGATATAATCCTCTAAATGTTACTTTTATATTAATAACTAAACAATCACAAGTTGTTTTGGAATGAAACTCTTCATCATCATCATCTTCATACATACCCAACTGTGATGTGAAAGCCCTATTTTATTTATTAGAGAGCGCAACTCAACAAGAGGGAAATGGCGAACAAGTAACAGAGCTGTCATTTAAGAAGAAAATGAACGACTTTTGTAGCCCTGGACAGCCTTGTTTGGTCCTACAGAGGAAACCAGGTAGAGTAAATGCTTCGATGGATGCCATGGCTTTCTCCTCCATCCGCACTGACATCGTGGAGAGCTCCGTCCTCGCTTGTGAGTTGTTGCAGTGGCTGTGAAATCAACAAGAAATAGAAAAAAAATACAAACCCACAAAGCCTGCTGAGCTGCGATCAGTTGTGTGGTTGAAATGTCAAAAACGCCCCTTTTTTAAATGATGAAAACAAACTTTTTTTTCTCTTGCACTATAAGACATTTAGTGAATGACCTATCGATTTTCGTGAGCTATGCAGTTCCACATAACAAAACATTGTTCTTTTTTTTTTTACCCGAATCCTTCTATCACAAACTTTATAGGTATAACTTCTCTAAGCAAATATCCCTCAGTTACAAAAATAGACTTTTCTTTTTTCATAAAATAATACACATAATTACTTTTTCAGTGATATAATCATCTGTTAAGGTAAATAGCAAGGCTGTTTTTTTTAAAAAGTAAATGTTATCGTGAGAGAAACAGAGAGATGTGAAGCCTAGCACCATGTTCTTCATTTCCCCCTTCACAGAATTTTCCGAAAGCGTTCCGTCAATTTGGGTAAAAACCCGTCTGTTCCTCCGCTCTCTGGCCTTCAAGTTTTGCATATTCTGGTTGAGCCCAGATCCTCAACCCTTTACAGCAGTCAGCGGAAAACTCAAATCTCAAGTCTTACGCATCTCCTGAAGGCTTTTTGACCCTTCCCACCCCCCGAGAAAAACCCCAAAAGCTTTATAAACTACACCAGCCAAGAAATAAAGATAAAGGTAACAACGGTTTAACCAACACATCTCACAGGCCATTGCTTCACTTTTGTACAAACTGAAACAAAAAGAAATAAAAAAAAAGAGTCCAAAGTGATGATAAAACATAAAGAAGAAACAAGTCCCAAACACTGTTGCTACAAAGAATTAGAAAAACGTATGTACAGGACCCTGTATTCCTTGACTCTCTGGATGAATTATCATAGGTGTTGGCTTGTGTTACGTGAGTGTTTATACAGGCATACAAAAAGTTCTCCTTGCTTCTTTTTTTTTTTTGTTGTTCAGTAGAACTTTTGTGGTTCAGTTTCAATAAAAGCTCTTATTGGACCAAAAACAAACAAAACAAAACAAAAATCTGCCACCACCTCCTCCAGCTCCAGTTTGTCCAGTGATGCCCCATCCTCCCCTCCCCGTCCCCTCCTTTTGTTTTTATCTGGTGCAAATTCAACAGCAGCAAGTAGCTTAGTGCCATTCCGGTCCATCCGGTGCGTTCAGGGTCCAAGTGCCAATTGGTGAGTCCTCCCTGTGTTGGACATCGTTTAGATCCACAGTCTTACCCCGCCCTGCACCGTCCCTGTCACCAGATGACACTGGATATACTGGTCTCTCTGGGGAGCAGCGGCAGCATGGCGTTGTTGCCGTGGCCTTCCTCCAGACTCTGCTGGCGTGGTGACTTGGACTGCGGCCGCTGTCCGTTGATGAGCGTCATGGGGATGTTGCAGTAGGTGTGCTGGTTGCCTAGCGAGGAGAGTGGAGGGAGCGTGCCGCCGGGTGGCAGGTCGTAGTCGTAGCTACGGTAATAGTGTTTCTGCCTCATCTGGGTGTGGCAAGAGTTGTGAAAGGTCGAGCGCAAGTCCGGGTGTGCCGTCGCCATGGCGGTGGAGGTGGCCGCTGCCATGGAGATGGCCGAGACGGTCTGAAGCTCGCCGAAGGGGCCCTGCTCGCTGACGTCCAGCACCTGCTCGTGGGAGATGCTAAGGGGCTCCATTCGCTTGAAGGGCATCTCGTAGAGCAGCTGCTTCCAGAACTTGGAGTTGAGCTTGTTGCTGGACGAGCCGCGCCACTTGATGACCGTCAGCATCTTGATGGTGTGTTTGAGGGCCTCCACCTCCTGGTAGTTCATGATGCCTCGTAGCTCGGCGCACTCGATCAGGATGACTTTGATCTCGCCGGTCACCAGCATGTTGCGCAGCCGCGTCTCCAGCTCAAAGATGCTCCACCCCCTCCGCACCACGTAGCTGGGCGTCATGACGATGATGAGGCGCTTGCTCTGGTCCACGCAGCGCGCCACGTCCTCGATGTAGGCTGGACACACAGACAGAGACGGAGACAGGGATGCCTCACTTTGACAGATTAAGAGGACAAGTAAAATCCTGTTTGCTGGTCGATTCAAATAATCCTGACAAGTTTACATGTAACTACACAGAGTTGATGAGTGATGAAAATATGATGAAACATTACACAGGCTATTTGAAGAACTCTCTTGGCCTCATTGCGAATTTGTACCAAACTACTCTCCTTTTATCAAAGTTTCAAACAAACAAGGCCAATCAAGATGAGAATAAAGTGCAAAGTTTGAAAACAGGATTAAAAAATTGAAGATGTAAAAACAACATTAAACATCGGATGGATTATAAAATGCTCACTGGCTCTAAATTATTCCACCATCTGGTGTGCGGATGATGATACACGAGATGAGGATAAAACAGATCTGTGATTTTATATGCTAACTTAAATACGCAGCTACATAATCTGCGGCATTTAATAATACAGAACAAGAGAATCAATTGATTTTACACTCAAAGCAAAGCGAGACACAGGTGTCAGCTTAAACTCTCATCCGTCACGAGGAGGTAAAATAAGTTTACAGTAAATACAGTATTGTGCTCACGTCCCTAATGGGTAACTCAGCTGCTTGGGTAATAATGAATGTGATTAAGTTTCTCCCCAGGCCTTTCCTCGGTGTCAGGAGGAGGAGGGAAGTGTATGAATAGAGGCGTGAGTGCAGCTAATGCCTGCTTTTATCCCTTTCTTGGCCAAGACAAAGACAGAGTGGCTCCTCAACAGCAGGTACGCCGGATTAACTGGGCTTCGCTTCCCGATCAAAGCTTGTGACCCTCTTGTGTGTGGAGAAAAACTGCGATTAGAGAGAAAGTGTGGGCGAGCGAACAATTTCTTGGTCTTAAAGCAAACAAACGCCACATTTTTCATCTCTGACCTCCACTCCGTATCTCAGATAGCAAACTGCTTCTTTCATGTCACGCTCCCGCCTGAGGCTTGGTGATGAGAGGCACCTGATTAAAGTAAACTTGGATTTGAAGTTGCCCTTTACTTTGGCATGACAAGTCAATCTCTTTGCTGTTTGGTAATTGGTCCTCAAGCGGTAATTCGCTGCCATGTTTCCCCCGGAGCTACGGCTCCCCTGTAAGGTTACAGCCTGCTCAGTTGAGGTTAAACCAACTTTTTTCTCTTATCTTATCATGAATAAAACAAATGGGAATGGATAAATGGATACTATATAATTAGCTAATGAGCTGTAATTTCTTTTTATGTTTTGAATTGATTAAACTGAAAGTAAATCTGCCCTCTCGGGGCGCTGCCTGGTAACTTTTTATAGCTTTATAGATTAACATCATCCTTTCAGAGACTTTCAGCTGTGCAGTGTAACCGCTGCACGTGTAATAATAGAGCCATGTCTACATAAAGACTAAATCAAAGTTAAATTAAATTGGGCAGAAAATCAGTGATGCCCTGCTTTATAGTTTATCTATTTTATTAAATGCATCCAAACCACAAAAAACGATCCTGTAATAAACAATCTCTGGATAATCTCAACAGTACACTTGTAGTAAAAGACTGCATTAAAGTCTTGCTAGCAAAATAAAATCCCCTAGATATTACCAATGTTAACACGTTCCTGTAGTCACATTACATTTGACTGTAATTCAATAATTACAGCTCCTGAATTCAGTAATCACATTACAGTAACTTGTTTCTTGGAGTTATTACATTTGGTTTGACTCCTACTCTGATTCTTTGTGCTGGTGTTGATGAACTTTGGAGTTTCCTTTGCGAGAATACTTTATTCAAGAACTTAAAAGGTAGAAAGATCTCGAGTATGTTGTTCGACGTAGTTTAAAGATATGAATTTGTGTTGACAACATGAGCATATTAGGTCCTTAATAATACCAGATATTGTGCTAATATACATAAAGAAATGACTGTCTTCAGGATTAAACTGTCTACACTAAAGGACTGCATTGCTTCTTTAAAAAGTAATGTGAATAACAGTCTCATAATTGGGTATTGCAGCATGTACAGTACAAAAACTACACACATGCATTATTTAAATGTTTCCTATGCTAAACATCTGCATTTTTGTCATGCAGTCATCTTCCCTACATATTTTGTCTCTGTAAATATGAACTGTATATTAAAAGTGGATGTAGCCTCAGAATTGCTTTAAATCTGCATTCTTTATAACAGTCAGCAGGGGGCGACTAACCTGCTTGCATAAGGAGGTCTGATTGTATTGAAGGCTGAGTAAAAAGTAATTTCTCACTTGATTTCTTACTTCAGCAAACATTTTCCTGATCAGTTTATGGTCTTATATGGTATAGAACGATGTTAATGTAGTAAATTACTGTCTCATTTAGAGTAAAATAGTGGATTAAGATTATTAAGTTACTTTAAATGAAGCCATTTTTTTCCCGTATATTTGGTATATTTAAGGGCTTGACTCCTTGTCTTCACAAATCACTATGTTTTAATGGTGTTTTGTGTACTTTAAGTAACAGACAGAGGCCTTGTTTGCCTGTTAGGTCTGGTTTGAAACGCACAAGATGGCAATGACTGAATGCTTTCCATAAACCAGTCATAACTTCCATCTTTTATCTATTGGGGAAATCCTGACTTCCTACTTTGATTGGCAACCAACCATAGTTAATTCCAGTGAAGCAGCAGCTACACTTTAAGTGCAGGTTAGACAGTATGACATTTCACCTACAACCCCCTTCATTTATTTTAATTGTGCCTGATGTGTGATTGGTTAAGTTTACATCAGATATTCTGCAGTATTTAAAGTAAACTTTTCCTCATTTTTAGACATATTTACTGCAATTACATGCATGCCAGTTAAGACAACACAGAGCCTTTAAAATACATATTGTGACTTACATCTATTTACTATAAAAACACCAAAAAACTTTGGATAATTCTTTAACTCAAGTAATACCCAAGTGGAAAAAAGATAAAGAAATGATCATTTTGTTGGTCATTGTAAATAATTCATATATTTACAGCTAATGTTTTTACTGATGGTTCCGTTATATTTCTTCAATACTTAAAATATCAGTAAATACTGCGTGGTCAAGAATTAATTATTCATTGCCAATCTTGACAACGTAAATTAAGCTGTTCACCACTTGGGAAATCATTATTACCAACCTATAATCCCTCACAATTTATTACAAAGCGCCACCAAAATCTTTTTAGACAGAATATTACTGGTTTGATCAGGAAATCTGTGTCGGTGTGTGTTGACACGAACGTTAAAAGTCTGTGGAGAAAGTACCTCTAAGTAGTCTTGTGTCATCCTGGAAATGATCATTGGTGAAACCTAAACATAGATATTTACATTCAAAATTTGATCAAAAGATTTGCAGAACATTTGTTTTGCATTAAAAAAAGAAAACAACTCTGTCAATGTGGGGACATGGCTCTGGCATAAACTGTGTGCCTCCACTGATGCGCTACTGGCGATTGTGAAACGGTAATCGCGCTGACCAGTTTATTCCAGTTTAATATGGGACATGTAGCATAAAAAAGCAAAGGAAAAGAATTTTATTTGGGTGGTAGGAGTTCAGCAAAGACTCGTCCTGTGATAAAAACTACTACACGTAAACTAGAACAGTATGGGAGAAATGCACCAGAGTGGCGAGATGCTTAAAAATAATCCAGCATACTGTGGAATAACAAGTTGCTAATCAGCAGCTCAGGAGAAGGATTGTTGACATGCTGAAACCCCCAAATGGCCAAAACTGTGTTTATCTATAGCCCAGGATTATGCTTTATTATATCAAATGTTGAGATGCTAATACATTCCCAATGGGAGCTAAATATTTCTACACAGACACAATAAACCAGCGAGCTGTGCCACCAAGCTGGAATTGTGGGAGACGTACTTCTGATTCCTCTCAATCCTTGCATTTTTATGCCATTTTTCCCATATTACAACAGTCCCCCTGTACTGAGCACATAATCACAGCAAGGGATTCAGTTTATAACCTTGGCACAATGCCACTGAAGAGGAACATAATTAGTAATGGCGGTATGTGCGGGAAGACAGGCAGATGCAAGTATTCAAATGGAGGCTAATAACATAATGATATTATCAAACTCATCTGTGTGATGAGTTAATCAAAGGTAAGCATAGGGCATGGTGAGAGGCTCCACTAGATATACACTGTGGTACAACATGCATTAATACCCATGCAAAAGGAGGGCCTTTTTGTTTGATTGTACAGCTGACATCATTGCACAGCAGCATGCAGAGGCACAGCGTGTTTGGAGCTGGATCAGGAATACGGACTAATAATAGGCTGCTAATTATGTTGCATATGTAATATAGGTTATTATGCCTCCCACGGGCTTTAACAGTGTAGATCGCGCACTTTTAAAACTTTGGTACGGAAAGACTGAAGTAGTAAGTCCAGGGACTGTCTTGCATTTTAATGTGGTGTTGAGTGGAGGTGCAGTGTATTATGTCTGGCTAGCTTAATTAATCTACAACAATGTATAACTGCATGGAATTTAGTGAAGTAGAAGTGTAAAGCAGCACAAAATGGAAAAAAGGGACATGTCATTAGTTACTTTCCACTTTCCACAACTTATAATTTAGCTATTTTCCATTAATCTCAATCTATGGCATAAAATGTCTCAAGGATTAATAGAGCAGCTATTATATGACCTCTGAATCTATCTGAGCTCTTCCGTTGGGTGATTAACAGTTTAATGACCAATCTTTCATCTCAACATGTGTACTACAAAACACTAAAACCAAGTCAAACTAAACCTCAGAGGTGCTGGTGTACTTTAAAAGCTTGTATAATTGCTTGAACTAAAGGCTCCTTGAACAGCCACATGAACAGCTTCTTTCTAGGAAGTAGAACATTTGTTGTGAGATGCTTTTAGCAGAGGCGCCAACCCATACATTCAATAACTATGATTTGTCATTGATTTGGAGCACTCAGATTTAACGTTGCGGTCGAAGCTGTCAGATCCTACACAATAAAAACAGAAAGGCAGAATGGACCAATTATTCCAGTGCTTCTATAAAGGGTTACACCATGTCACACCTGCGGTGTAAAGTTCCCAATAGACACTACCAGTCATTTAAAGTGGACGTTTTTCTCTGGAGGGTTATTAAATGTCATCAATGACATAAAAATCTATCTTGCTTTTTGTTTGTTTTTACAGCTTAAGCGTCCTTGGGTGTGTTTTCATATAAAAGTTAAGCAAATTTTGAGTAAACTTTTGAAATATGTTTTCAAATATTGACAAAAACTTAAATGCGAAGAAGCTTGTTTGCAAGGCTTAACAGTGCCGTCAGAAGGTGGTGGTAAAGGTTCCATGGCCGTAATAAACAGAGTAGAAGAAGCAATTTTACCAGCTGTCATAAAAACTTGAAGAAGAAGAAACAAACTAAATTTAAATTGAGAAAAGTTCTTAGGAATTGTTTTGAATTTGGCAAATTGTAGTTATTTCACATCAGCTGGATTCGGTCACTTGAGTTAAATGATTGCTCCGTTTTTTTCAAATTTTGCAACCTACGCTAACCTTTTCAAGTGCAGTACTTAAAAATGGAAACAATGAAACTATAAGGCTGATATTGAAAAGACTGTTTCAGCCTTGTATCTACTTCTAGCAGAGAGTTTCAGCTTCCCTTTTAGTGCAACAGATATGATCAGTTTTATTGTTTTAGTTCCTTTCATGAATCTCGGCCGATATGTTTTCTCATGCTAAAGTCTTACCTGGGTTTCTGCATCCCAATATTTGAAACTTCTTTTATGAGCTGTATATTTGATACATATCTTACTGCTGACTACTGGATAAATACGATGAAAACCATGAAATTCTAATCCTTTCTTGTTTGTTTTTAACCCAAAGTTTAAACTGAAGAACCCTTAAATGAACCCCTTTAGGACACTGATCCACTTCAGTGCAGCCAGCGGTTAGAAAAAGCTCATTTCGTAATGATCAAATGGAAAAACAATGATGGTCTTACAGGTCGGTGTTATGCCACAACACAAATGCATAACAGAAAAAAACAACAAACAAGGCATCACCACTGCACTGACAACAGCAACACGAGCAACACCAAGCGACAAAAAACATTCGACACAACTTGACATCGCCGTGAGAGAGAGAGCTTACTTCCTGTGGGGATCAAATCCCTGTCTGGAATGAAGAGTTTATACCCATAATGCTTCTCCAGCACGTCGGGGAGGATCTCCAAGGCAAAACGCTCCTCCTCCCGGGTCTCCTGGCTCCACTGGTCCGGGTCCACTTTGGTGTAGGACAGGTAAGCATCATAGTCCTTGTTATCTGCAGGTAGAAGGAGGAAGGCAGATGCTGACATGGGTGTTTCGTAATAAAGCAGAAGCAGGGAGAGAAAAATGAAGCCTTGGTCTCAGAATAAACACGCTGTTCCCTTGAATACTCGCACCGCTTCATGTATGAGCAATAAAAAGCTCCCAAAACCACTTTGGTTCAATTAAATGCGCATACATTTTATGATTCCAACACAATGTTTCCTACGTTGGTCAGCAAAGTTACGCGGTGCTATCTCCCAGATGCACACAATCTATTTTCATACTGGTGCACAGAGAGCTATTCATTCACTGGGAGGCTTCATTGAGATGGGACGCCTCCGTTACACTGACCTCTGGGCACCTCTGCCCATCTGAGTGCTTTTCATTACAGCTCCGTCCCCACTGATGAATAATGTTGCCTTGATAGCTACTTTGCCCACTGCAAGCAAAACAAATTAGACTCCAGCCTGAGCTAAACGCCCAACGCTGCCTGCTAGGCCGGCACATGGCGCGCTTCCATCACCCACATGAAAGCTCTGATTGATGACGGGTTTGAAAGGGCTGAGCTGAGAGACGGAAAGTGAGAGTTGGGGGAAGACTTAATGTTTGAATCAGGAGAATGGAAGACATGAAGGTGACAGATTCCAGAGCTCTCGGCTAATACATATGAACCAATGGCTCGCAGCTCCTATGCCAATCCACAACTCTACGGCAACAGTTTGAGAAGGTCCTCAGCACAAAGCCGAGCTTGGTGGCCAATACGATGTGGAAGAACTTGACCAGCATGCTCAACTCACTGACGTTTAAACTGGACATTCCACTGCAATAGAGATTCATATTTTAAGGACTTTTTTGAAACCAGAGTTACTATAAAAGCTGTTGAAATGTCAAATTTCAATGATTTATTCAGTTGGATTCAAACCCAGTTGGTCAGAAGTAATGCAATCAGATTTCAGTATTCGGATTGGCTCAAATGATGGGATGTTTTGATTGAAACATTATCCAGATCGAACCCAGTGTGTGTTCTTCAAAACATTCTTTTAGGGGGAGTAAAATGTGATTTCTAAATCTGCATCATTCTGATCAAGATTAAAGAAAAAAAAAATAGAAACTATCTGCACTGGCGTGGGCCTGGGATCTTTCTGCATGGAGTTTGCATGTTCTCCCTGTGCATGCGTGGGTTTTCTCCGGGCACTCCGGCTTCCTCCCACAGTCCAAAAATATGCTGAGGTTAATTGAGTACTCTAAATTGCCCGTAGGTGTGAATGCGAGTGTGATTGTTCGTCTGTGTATGTAGCCCTGCGACAGACTGGCGACCTGTCCTGGGTGTCCCCTGCCTTCGCCCAAGTCAGCTGAGATAGGCTCCAGCACCCCCCGCGACATTAATGAGGATAAAGTGGTGTATAGAGGATGGATGGATGGATGGATCTGCACTGGCAGGGCTCATTAGGTTTGAGTGGTAAATGTGATTTTTTCCTTTATGGTGAACTTGCTGTTTCGGCTACAGTTGCTTTGACAAAAATCAGATACAATATGTGTCAAATTTTGGGTCGCATGAATCCGAAATGAAAAATTACTGATTCTAAGTGTTTCGTTATTCACTAAAACCATCACATCTGTGCCACAAAAAGAGGAAAACATCAGAACTGGGACACGCTGAGCTGCAGTGTGAACACAGCCTTTGAGGTATTCTCATTAGAGACACGATGCAAAGTTTGCAACTCAGAGTTCCTGTCTTCATTACCACTCTGGTCGCTCTGCTTTATAGTGGCCACCTGCAGCGGTGGAGACGTGTCGCGATAAGACACTGGAAGCAATGAGAGCTGAAGATTAGAGATTCAAGTTAAGAAAAGGTGAAGGCAGATGAGTTAAAGAGGAGAGAGTTTAGGATCAATTCTCCGTACAGAATCCCAATTTTCATTCTTCTAATATCCTCTCCTTTCTGCTTCTCTCTGAGCCGTGAGACTGTCAATAAGAGTCACTCACTTTCCAGTGGGTAATCTTGATATTTGGCAAGTTCACGGCGCTCTTAGGTGATGCGACGTAATTAATCGAACTTGTTTTTATAACTCGCGATTCATTTTACAACATCAGGGACATGTAAAAATAATTGAAATGTAACCTCGTAATCACTTAGTGTAACTAACTCTGAGGCTTATATTCTGTTGCACGGTGACATAAATCTCCCTCTGTTTTTCCTCTGCTAGCTCTTAAATGAAAGCTGTGTAGGCAGATCAGGGGCTATTTTAGTGGAGATGATTCACTCATCTGTAGTGAGAAAGGAGAGGGTGAATCTGCAAGGCGGAGTGACCTCCCTTTCCTCCATCTCCTCTTGTATCTTGAGAAATCCCTTCTTCCTGGATCCTGGAGAGGACTTTACCTACAAAACCGAGTGTTTGTGTTGGGACTGCAAAGGAAGCTGCTTGACCAACGCTCTCGTGCACATGTGGAGGGAGGTTTGGTGGACGTACATGTGCATTCAGAGCCCACAGTTAGATTGTGAACTCTTGAACTCGTGGTGGAGCGAGCCAAGCGAGTCGGAGGCGTAATCTCTGGGATATCTCTGGGCTCCATTACATTTAATGGAGAGTAGATTGGAACGTAGCACACATATTCAACTCTGAAGATACAAAAGCACATGGGCTGGACTGCGAATGAGGAGCTGAGCACTATTTTTTGTTTTTTTTGGAAGGCAATGTTTTGTTTTCCATAATTTAATTTGGCCAAAATAACATGGGTTTGCATCAGACAGCATTTTGAGATAGTTTGGTCCTCGGTGCTTTGCTTATTTGGCTCAGTTCATACTTATGCATTCTACCATGTAAGACACAAGGTCTGCTCCCATCCGTTTAAATGGAGAAAATATGTGAAATTATGGTAATTTATTAGAATTCAACACTGGACAAAAGCTAAAGCCTCCCAATAGATCAACTGGAATCAACATTAGAAAAGAATTCAGTGCAGAGATGTATTAATAGGACGCCTTGGATTAGTCCAAGGACTCTGACACTAAAAAGGCTTTTAAATATCTACTGAATATTCACCAGAGGGTTCTTGTATTTGCTATTGACGTCTAATTTATTCGTCACTCATGATGCCCACTCTCCTTTTTAGAGGGGCCATCATAGAAAAAAAGAAAATTCTATGTTTAAAAACCAATTTAAAATTTCATATATACACATAAAATGCAAAATTACCAAATATGAATGTTTCCAACAAGAAATGGACAAAGAAAAATAGCAATGTGGGGTCAACAGTCATGTTTTTGGCAATTTTAATGCCTCTATTTAACAGTAACTGTAGAGAGAATTAATAAATATGGGGTAAGAGAGTAGTAAATTTGCTGTTCAGGGTATTTACACCCTAGCTAGCTCATTATTTTTTATAGTAACCAAATCAAAAAGATTCCTTCAAGCAAACCGCCTTGGAAACAATTATGAAATAGCAAACCCATAAAATAGTAATCTGAGCTCAGAGTCCTTTCAGGATTTTCCAAAAACCAAGGTCTAAACATTTATTTAATGTTTAAACAAACCTGAGAATGTTTAAAATGTCTTCCTCTAATGTCAAAATGTCTTCTAACATAAAAAATATCTTGTAATACCAATTAATTCTCACAATAAAATATGAAACAGATTCATTTTTCTACAAGTATTGAAATCAAATCCTGTAATTATCCAAATTATCACATGAAATATTCCACATCATAATAAGAAATGTTTCTTTCTGTACATTTTTAAATCTGTATATGCATTTTTTTAACACGATAAACATCTCGTGTAGCTGGTTTTGGAGCTTCCATATTATTTTAAGCAGAAAAGCAACTATTTATTTTTTTATTTGAACAGCTGGAAGCAATGCAAGTTTGGCAAAATGCTTGTGTAAGTGACTCCAACAACTTTCGGAGCAGTAATTAGGCAACTACTCTAAATTTTACCCACACAAGAAAGTATTTCGCGCAAACTTCTTTTCTTTCTTCTTTCTGACAACACAACTCCAGAAAAACACAACACCGCTTGACCTTGCGATTATGAACGTGGTATTTATGCTGTTTACCTCTGCATTTTAAGTACGCTAATCAAACAGCGTGCGGTATGGCTCCCTGCGTGCGCGGGAAAACTATAAATGTCCAGTATCGCCAAACTCCACCGAACACAGACAGAAGCCTCATAATTCCACGCCGCGCTTGACAACTCTGACATTCGTATTTATGGCGGAGTGCTGATGAGTTCCCACCTCTTTGTCAGGCCCGCTCGGCTGTTGTCATCATGAAGCCTATTATTGATTCCACTGACACCCACACAATGTGACAAGTGAGCGGTCTTTAACTAAATTGCGCCGCTGACAAATAGGCGACAGTCCGTCCTATTGTTGCGTTAAGCTTACAATTTTACATCTGGCAGAAGAGGAGAGGCAGGCGTTCAATTAGCACTTCAAGTGGCCACAATGAAACACAAGCACTTTCTTGGCAGTGTGTGCAGAGTTATGCTGGGGAGAGAGAGAGAGAGAGACGGGGGAAAAAAAAACATTGCTGTGCATCCAGACTCTGGCTTAAGGGCTTTATTGATGAAAAATGTGTGTGTGTGCATGTGTGTGTGAGACAGACTATATCTTCTATGCAGCTATTTCGCCCCATCAGTGCAGCAGTTACCATAGAGATGGGAGCTCGGTTTAACCAGCTCCTGCCATTGCTTAGCGACTGCTTTGCCTCCACTTCACTGGCAACTGTTTCCAGTTGGGTGTAATGCCTCAGCCTTCACCTACAGAGCGCTGTCACGGGAACCCGCAGATGACTCGCCAGGTGCAGGTGCGAACACGCCGAGAGGGTGGACGGCGAGGAGATCTAATCGACCGCGGCGTGGAGGAAAGTATCACGGGCTCTCCTGAGAGCTCCAGAGGCAGCGTGCTGTGTCTTATTGAACCTGATCCCCTTATACTGGAGAACAAATTGAAAATCTGTTTCTCTCTCCAAGCACTCACTCGGGTGGCACAATTAAAGGAGACAATAGCTGTTTGGCATTAAGTTCAAGGTTTTATTTCTTCTTCTTCTTCTCGCCCTTTTTCAACACAACTGCCTCTGGGCCATCCATTAAGGCAAAGTCCCCCCCCCCATTTTTTTATCCAAGCTGGAAGCCCAACATAGCCAGAGGTAATGACTTTCATTGAAACGTCTCATGTAGCAGCCATCACAGTTAAGCAGAGCTGGGAGCACGCGAGGAGAGGAGAATGCTTTTTACCTTTTAACGCTCATAACTCTCTCGCTGTCTCTCTTTCCGCTACGTACAGTCCCTCAGCTTCTCTGAACTAATCTCATTCCCCCTGAATTCATTGCGGCGCTGGTACTTGAGAGACTCATTACAGGGGAATCAAATTAAAACTTGCTCCTTGTCTCAGTTTGATGCATTTTCAAGTCAAGACTCATCCACCAGGCCCAATCAAAGGTTTTTTTTCCTTTTACTGTTGCTGATGGGGCCCCGGAGTTAATGTTTTTGTCTGGCACAGGGGTTGTGTTTTCATTTGCTTTATGGCGAGCAGAATATATTACCCTTTCACTCATGTGCAGTTTGCATGCAGACATGAGAAAGCACACAAGCTCTGCACGATCAGAAAGCTCCTCTGGCTTTTCTGCTTTTGAAAAAAGAATTCTCACAACAGTAATTCGGGTCCAGGCACCAAATGGTGCGAAGACTCTATTGAAACCAATGGACTTTGTCTTTTTCTTCTTCGGATGAAAGAAATGCATTTTTGAGGCTATACAAATACTTGAAAACATGAGAAAATTTGCACACACAACTTGACTTCTTCTAACTCCTTCTTGACCAACTCATTCATTGTCTTTTTTTGCCGTTTTCTTTTTTAAAATAAACTTTCGAAAACGAAAAAAAAACATATTTTAAAGGGAAATACACATGTATGTGGCAAAATGGCTCCATAGCCCCCCCTGCAATATTATTACTATGAAATTTGGTACACATCTGCAACACATCAGGACGCACAAAAAAGTCTCTTGCATAAATACCCAAACCCCAACAGGAAGTTGGCCATTTTGAATTATGTGTCAATTTTTGGACCATTTTGGACCAATTTTTGCACTTTATCAAAAGCTATGAATTTAAACAGCGTAACCCTGACAGAGCTGAAATTCGGCCAGGATGTACACCAGGCATGGGTGATCAAAAGTTAACAAGATGTTCTGCACAAGTCTCAGGGTGTGGAAATGGTGGCTGGTGGAATTTCAACAATCCACCATGAAACAGGAATTGCTGTCTAACTAGCCAGTACATGCTTGGATTTGCCTAAAACTTTACATGTATGATCAGACTCCAGCCCTCAAAACATCCATGGGCTGAAATACACTCTCAGTTGCAGCGCCACCTAGTGGACATGCTTGGATTTACTGGCCAGCAAGGATGCGAGGACCCGTTCAACACTGCTTTCAGCTTTAGTATATATATTTTCCTCATAAACAACCTCAGTATTCAGCAGAGTGAAGAGCAACATTGGCGGACAAAAAGTGAACGAACCTAAGCAAGTTATGTATTACATTTTTCCACAACATAGAGAGGAAATTACTGTGAAAACTTTTAAAGCGACATTTAAACTGCTGTGTGTCTGATAAACCTTCAAACACAAAAAGAGGACTTGAGGCTATTGTCACTGGGGAAAAAATAGTATATCTGCCTTCTCTATAATGGATTTCTCCCTGTGTGATTGAAGCCATTGCAGCCCGATTCAGTGGGAGTGGCACAGAAATCTGATGATGTGCAGCTATTAAACTCCACTGCATGCTGCTCCAGAAATATACACATTAATCAAAGTGGTGTAAACCTCAGGAGAAGAGCTGTATCCCACCACTGAAGTTTTGACAACATATGCAGACATTAGCATGACGGTGGCATGTACGTTTGCAGCACATTTGGGCTTCACAAGTGACTACAATGTGTTTGGCTCATATCCAACAGAATAATAATAAGGAAAAAAAGAACCATACCAACCAAATGTCCCCTGAAATACAAAGCACATCACTAGCAGCTGCTGCATTCACAGCGTTTAAGTGATCAAGGACGCGTTTTCCCTTTAAAGCTAAACTGTGCAGCTTTGCCTGTTGGAGGTTCTGAAACGCAGCCAGAGGGAACTGTTTGAAAACCCAAACTTCATTACCCAGAAGTCATGCATTGTGATGTCAGGAAAACAGCACTCAGCGTGAGTAGTTTTACAAAGCTGGCTTGTGATTACTTTCTTTTTCATGCAAAGATGCAAATGTGACAAGAAAAAGACAACACACCAAAGATCGGTGCTGTTTAGGGGACAGTTTACTGCATATTTTGCAGGCAATTCCCGATTGAGCTCCTCCAGCGGGTCGAAAAGATTCACTAAAATTGACAACAGGATTTCTGAGTTGGAAACTATGGGCGGCTCTTTTCTGTTGCCGCCAATGTGTCATTTAGACCGATAAAACCGCGGAAACATTTACATAAAAATGCTGCCACATGCGGCTTAAAGATATGAAAAATAGCCCAGGTGTGTTCGGAGTAAAAAAATAAACCTGTGTGCAAAGCGGCAGCGATACTGTTCAGGTTTGGGATTTGATTCCTGCCGAGGGAAGAAAGGATGTTTTCACAGCAGCGCGAGGCCGCTTTAGAAATCACCCGCCAAACAGCAAACACTGTAGTATCACAGATTATACAGTGGGGAAAATAAATTACATCTTGCGTCTTATCTCATCTTACCTCCATCTATATCCTCGCTGCCAAAGTGGTTCCGGTAGAAGAGCATGAGCTCGATTCTGTAGCACTTGTACAGCGTCACCAGGCAGATCAGCAGCATCAGGATCGCTCCCAGACCGCCGGCCAACTCCACCGTGTACATCAGCTCAGCTAGTATGATAAACACAGAAAAAAAGAGAGGTTTTAGTGATTTGTTTATGCAAAATTAGGAAAACATGAGCATGAAAAGAACATTCATGGGCTGTGATTTTTAAATGTTCCTGTGATAGTCTGGAATCAACAGAACAGTCCATCAGTCACATCCAAGAAGATTACAAAAAACCCTACAAAAGGGTCGATTTTCCTGTGATTTCCAGCCACTGTGGACAACATGGGTGCTTCTCATTTGCCTTATTTGATGCGTCTCCACTCCGTTGGTGAATTGATTAGGTCTGCGATCAATTCCCTTATTTCTCTAAAAAGAGTCACCACGGACAGACCTGTCTCCAGCCATCGATTATCCTTGTATACAGCAAAATGTCAGATTTTTGTTATTTGTGATGCCCCTCCTGGCTTTTGTTCAGCGAGCATATCGAATTTACTTTTAACATTTACTGGCAGTTTAGTCGAACGGAATGAAAGATGACCCTTTTTACTGTCACATTAATCACTGTGTTTGTTTTTATTATTACACTGCAGACTCTGGATGCTGTAATGCATTTTATTCTTCACAAAATCACATTTTGCTCCGTCTTATTCTCTATGTCTGTGCACCAGCACACAGGAGCAGGTTTGTATCCCACAGCAGAACATCAATAAGTCATCAATCAAAAGGTTGTGCATGATGCAGTCATGATGGATAAGAAAAGCTGCAACCATCTGTTGTTAAAAGGTTGCATGTTGTGAAATGACTCCGCTGCACCTCCGCATTTGTTTGAAAAAGGCTTTTATGGTTCTCCTGTGGCTGTGT